>NC_056750.1:654023451-654095951 GCF_019279795.1 Protopterus annectens
GAGGTGTTAAACTCCTGTCATACTGCATGAAAGTTCTGGAGAAGGTAATTGATTTGGTAAAATAATTTAAACTGCATTTTTTTGTATTATCTTTAAGACTGTAAAATTATTATTCTTAAAATGTTTTGTAATAGTTTGGAGCTTCCCGCCCTGGTCCTTCACTGAAAATGGCATACTTTACAGTCAGACTTTCCCAGTAATCAAATGTCAATAAATAAACAAGAATAGTATGCATCCATGAAAAAATATGGGAGGGTTTCCTGGAAATTTTCTGTCTGGTCCTTCTACAAGAAAGATTTATGCTGCCTAATGGCAAAGAACCAAGTATACAATGAGTGGAGAAGAAATAAACTGAAGGGAAGGTTTATCACTTCATGTATTAGCTTGCATATGTGCATACAAAATGAAGGAAAATATTTTAGGATAAACCAGGCTTCTTATGGTAATACCCTATAGTGGTATTTAAGAGTGGTCGAGGACAATTCTGATGCTTTATGCAGGCAGAAAAGGGTACTGGTTCAAAAAAATAACTGAAATTAAACGTATGGGGTTAGCAGTCTGGATAGGCTATACTGACATTTTAATGTTTAACAGGAAAGGAATGCATCAAAAACTACATACAGAAAGTGATTTAAATAGATTAATGGACCAGGTAATGCAGAACAGTAGTTGCAGAGGGTAAAGAAGTCAGGGAAATTAAAATTCCCTGTGAGAATTAGGCAGACCCAGAAGGCATACAAGAGACATCTAATGTCATCACACTGGTGAGGAACAAGTCAAAGGATGAGAGGAAAGCACTAACACAAGGGAGAGTTGAGGGGAGCTCGGGAATGAAAAAAGCAGAGGAGGAGAGAAGTAACAGGGTGAAAGAGAAATATACAGGGAGGCAGACAGCTTGAAAATAGGAACAAGAAAAATTAACAGCCTATCCACAGAGAGATGTAGAATGTGTGAGAGAAAATGTTTCAAAGCAGACAAGGGCAAATGGGTACATTCCACAGGTGGTAGGATGGCCTGTTGGATGAGACTGGGATGTAACCTGCTAGATGGCTGAGTGACTCACAAAATTAGATAGATCAGGTACAGAAAGTGCTATGTGACAAAACCTGAGTAAAAAGGAGGATGACAATGCAGAGAATGAAGGAATAGACCTACACTGGTGGTAAGTACCAAGTCCAAAATATTTTTTCCTCTAGTCATTTCCTTGCAATTTGGTCCAGGGAGTTTTAATTTATGAAATCAAGGAATTTTGAATGTAACCTGTAGATGAGGTATAGGTATCTCACTTTATTGTTGCCTAGTTAAAGTTTGCCAGGATAATGGAATGATCTCCTGGAATAAACCAAAGAAGGAGGAATAAAAAACCAAGAATGGGTAGGCACAAGCCTAAGTGTGGAAACTCACAGCTGCTGAGCTGAGGGCAATAGTTCCTACCCTGAGGAAGTTGAGAGCGGAGAGACCATACAATAGCCAAAGAACACTCAGTTTAGCTCAGGGATGGGGATCAGGGGATGGAGGATTGTCTGGAAGATACCAGGAGAGGGAAGAGGAGGGTGGAGTGAATTTTGACTGGCACTGAAAATATTGACTTAGAACAAAGGAGAATACTCAGATCCAGCCAAAATAAAAATAAATAAGTAAGTAATACATCCAAGGTTGAGAAGACAGGAGGGGTAAATAGTACTACTTGAAGAAGACCTGATGCTTGGGTGCCTCTAGCAGCTGTTGGAGGGGGTGGGGGAGAGTGGCTGTGGCTCACTTCATGGGTGTCACCTAGCAGGAGCACTAGGTGTTTATCCCAGGTCTATGTTCAGCTGTCGAATGGAAACAAATCACCAAATGGCATTATATCGAAAATGCTGTTCAGCGAAACTCCTCATGTGGGGGGCTGCACCCACCATACCCCCACTAATTATACACACCAACTCCAAAATCGCACTACAGTCAGGAAAGGGCAAATTTCCTGATTCCTACCATAATGCGATCTTACTAAAATGGCTCGATGAACAGCATGTTCAGTGAGACATGCTGCTCGATGCTTTTTCTGTTCGGTGGCTGAACGTAGATGCAGTTTCCTCATGGAGCCCTCGTTAGTGGAGTCTTTGCTGTTATGTGCACTCACAGTTTGAGCCAAAGGGAACCCTCAGAGGGCAGCTGTAGAGAAGCTTGGATGAGACACTGCAGAGGAAGTGATGGTGTGTTGTGGAGAGGGTAGGCCACCCCACAGGATTAGCAAGGATGGCCCACTCCCTACCACTTGACTCTTGCTATGAGTGGCTGGGCTCATGGGGGACTCCGTTGCAGGAATGAATGGGGTGTAAGGCTATCACCTATCTGGGGATCCCTTACTCCTACGACTGTGAAATGAATGGGCCAGTGGCCATTCATGTGCAGGTAGAGGAGAGATTGGTCTTGATCCTGGAAAATAACACTGAAGATAAGATGAAGAAGAAAATATTACGCTCAGATTATCTGAGAGATGGATAATTAATCAGGAGGGACGAGAGGCATAGTCATGGTATTCAGAAAGGAAGACTAGAGATGATTATTGAAAAGGTGATGAAAAGTGGAATAGGAAGATTTTTTTTTTGTGGCAGAAGAGAATAATGGGAACTAGATGGACCACAGACATTATTTACACTCCCAGAAAGGATGAAGAATGTTTCTTCAGTGACTTCTTTGCGCAGTGGGAATAGATTCAGACAGGAATGGAAATAGTTGGGAGAAAAGTTTAACAATACCATACATTCAGAGAGGAACGGACCTGTTTGACAAAAAAATAATATAGTATAATGATAAAACAAGAGCTGAATAGGAAACAGCAGAAGGGAGATAGATATAGAGAGGGGACAACACGCTACTGGGGGAGAATACACATTCACTAAAAACAAGCAAACAGCTTGTATAGGATACTAGGAAATGAGGCACTTGTGGAGAGATTGGAGGTCCTTGAGATACTGGAGAAGCACATATCGGACTATGCAATGGTAGCAATCAAAAGTAAGAGTGGAAAAAATAAGAAAGGAGAGGTTAAGATGGAGGTGGGTCAACTGCAAATGAAAAGAACAGAATGTTAAGGAAGAGTTGAGAGATCTGGTGTGCACAAAGGGAAAATGGAGGGGAATAAAGAAGAGCTGAAAGAGAACCGTGGGGATGGAACAAAGTGGCAGTGAGATGGAAATGAATTAGAGAAGAAAGTAGGTTGGAAAAAGGGGTCAACAAGGAGATTAAGGAGCTTGATAAAGATGAATGGAAATACAGAAGAAATCATGACTACAGAGAGCAGGAAAGGAAGAGCTATGGATAAAGCAAGCAGTGGTAAGAGATGAACTAGGAGGGAGAATCACAACAGCTTCAGACAGTGCGATGATAGAAAAAAGCGGCAGTGAAGGGGAAAATAATGAGAGCAGAAAGTAACGAGACTGATAAAAAGTTTGTGAAAATACAAAGGAAAACATGAATACAGAAAGCAGAAATCACAACTGCTTTACACATAATGAAATGTTACTGGAAAATGTATTGGTGGATATTCGGTGAGACAACAGATAGGCAACTGGTGAAGAAATACAACATGAAATGGAGGGAAAAGACATGAAGATTATAAGATGGGAAGGAGGGGGATGAATGGTGAGGATGGAGGGATTAGGGAAAGCACTGGGGAATTCTATAATGAAATATATAAGGGATCTAGGAAGCACTGGGGAATTCTATAATGAAATATGTAAGGGATTTAGGAGGGAATATGAAGCAACAACTAGCAGTGGGGACAAGGGGATGAGAAATACAAACAAAACCAGGAATGGAGGGATGTTATTGATGTAACAGTAGTGGAGGCCCAAAAAGCTATCCTCGAGATGAAGGAGATGAAGCTGGAGAGTCATTTGCATCTCAACTAAGGAGGAAATGCGGAAAGTGCTAAGGGAAGAGTATGGGATAATTCAGAAATCATTAAAAATCTCATACTTCATGTGATGGGCAAAGTTGGCATTTATCCCAAAGGAATGGGTGAAAAATCTGAAGAAGGAAACTACACCCATATTGTTAATAAAGGCAGAGCTCTAGCAAAATTTTTTGCAGAGTGGCTGAATGGAATTTTGCAACAAATAATATAGGAGAACAGAATGGATTTATAAAACAATGAAAAGATGAATCACAGTGAAGGAGTTCATGTATGAGGTGGACAGGAAGGAGGGGTAAATGGGATGAGGGTTTTATTGTCTCTGACCTGTGGGAAGCCTTTGACAAATTAAAATAGAAATTTCTTTGGGAGTTCTTAAAAATGTGGGATGTGAGGGAGAAATTCTTTAGGTGTGTCAGGGAAATATATGACAATCCTGAAACTGAAACATTGCTGAATGGAGAAGTGTCTAGGGTTGTATATGTAAGGAGAAGCACAAGGCATGGCTGTTCACTGTCCTCAGAGTTGGTCACATTGGTAATACAGGAACTAGCATTGAAAGACAGGGAAAAGCTGAGGGAACCAGAAAACATGGAAGAGATAAAGTCTTGGTTTCTATTATAATATGCAGACGATAGTGTTTTAATTTCAGAAGATGTAGACACAGCCATTACGGAGTTAATAATGGTGTTTGATTTATTGGAGATGGACTCAGATTACAAGAAGAAAAGATCAGTGGTAAGAACAGGGAGATGAAAAGAGAAAGGGGGTAGGAGAAATAAAGGAGATGGAATTCTCAAAATATCTAGTTATATGTGTAGGAGGTATAATGAAGAAACACAAGCCAAGAACCTGGAGACTGTCAAACAAATGACAAGGAGAATTATTGAAAGAGGGGGCAGGAAGACACATGGCATTGTTAGACAGGCGATCACAATCAAGATGCAGGTTCTCCCAGCTATGCTGTGTGTTAAGGAATTTAGTAACAGACCCAAAGGATAAGGTATTGCAAAAACTGCAAAAAGAAATTAATGATTAGATAGAGAAGGGAAATAGAAATGAATATGAAGAGGGAGGCTTAAAATGAGTCAAAAGATGGGATGGTGGGGACTCCCCAATTTTCCCACATATGGTCTAACATGTAACATCATCCCGTGGATAGAAACAGAAGACAAACTGAATAACCAAGGCAACAGGTATAGGAAAAGAGGATGGATACAGGACATCAGAACCAAAAATGAGAGAGCAGTGAAATAATTAGGAAGTATGATGTGGGGATGCGTAAGAAGAAGGCCATTGTGGGGAAAAGGAGGAACATCAGAAAGAGGGATAATGAATAGTAAAGAAGAAGCATGAAAAGGATACAGAACCCTGGAAGAACAGGACTTAGTGAAGCTTGGGGAGAGAGGAAGGAAAGATATTCATGTCCCCAGATGAAAAGAATGAGATGGGCTATATGGGAAGAAACCGTGGAAAATATGATACTGAGGGAGGAAAAATAGGCTAAAGAAAGGAAGAAAGTGTCAGCTGAAAGGGAAAAAGGAAGCTGAATGGCAGAAATGGCAGGAAAGAAGGAGACAGCTATTCAGGATAATATAGAAGGATGAAAAAGAATACATAAGGGAAAATGGGAGGAAGGATGGAGTACCAACAAGAAGGAGAGTGATGGAGGATACTCCAACTAAGCAGATGCAATGGATACATGGAAACAGGAGTTCAGAGTTATAGGGGAGGTGGGAGGGTATTCAAAAATGCTTAGCTCTAAGTATCGCAAGCTGGTGCTTTTTTAACTTAGTCACACAAAAGAAGGCTAGATCTCAGTGTGAAATACATTTAGCTACATTTCAGGAAACTAAGTGAAAATAAAAGACACTGACTCTTAACACTTTACAGATGCAGTAAATGTTTCTAAATAGCCCCAGCATCTTTTCAGCTGTGTTTTTCTTTAGCTCCACTGATTTATAGCACAGTATGTCTGCCAAACTCAGTGGAATATAGTGGATTTTTTAATTCCTGACTGATGTGCCATGCACTGTAGTGGGAGGTAAAGTTTTATACTGATAGTGTAGAGGGACAAAGGACTGACTATGGCTCAGGTGACCCAAGTTCGATTAGCAGATATGTGTGTCTGTCTTGGGGGAAGAGTATGCTGTATGTTTCTGTAGGGGCTGGAGCTCACAGAAGGAAGATGCCAGGATGAGAGTTGGCAAGACACAGCAGATATGATTGCCCCAGGGGAGGGGACATTCACCTAAAGCTCTCCCCATTGCCATCCAACCTTACAGGTGCTGTCAGCACATTAGGGTGTGGAGTTAAAGCTAAGAGAAAGTCATGATCTGCTCAGCATTGGGAGTAAGGAGGAACGTCTGATGGTTCCATGACTGGGGTCAAACCATAGAGTACCAATATGGCCCAAGTCTGGGGGTAAGCCAGACAACCTGAACTAGAATTGGCTCCAAGTCTTCCCATATGATGATAGAGCAGTAAGGGAACCCCCCCCCCAAAAAAAAACAGTGGTGGTGCTGCGGTAGCATTGTCGCCTCATAGCAAGACGTTGTCCCGTTCGATTCTCAGTTAGAGCGTCTTCTGTGTGGAGGCATATGTGAATGGGGCGTGCCTTCGTTGAAGGTTGTGCTGGTAACCCGGTACGTAAAAATCCACTACCAATCATTAGCGGACCAGAGTTTCGCTGTGACGACCCCTAACCGGGAAAAGCCGAAAGACACATAATGCATGATTACTACTTTTTTGCCATTATTAGTTAATGAAGAGAAATTCAGTGTTATTTTTGTCTAGTTATGTGTCAGTGCTGCCTTCTGCCTACCAGAAGTAATGAAAACATGATTGTGACTTTGTAGTTACTGTTTTGGCAAGCACCTGTGATTTTACAATAAAGCACTATACTTTCAGATAAGAAATACGCTATTCAGGTGGTTAAAGCAGAAGTGTATCTTGATGGAATATGTCATATATTTATGATTTGTATTGTATTAAGAAGTAAACAGCTGTTTATAGACTAGAAAACTGAATAGTTGCATTTTTCACCAGTTTTCTACAGGGTATTGTTAGCATTTTAAAAGGACTCCCTGTTGAAATTTTGTGTGACATTATTACGACTCAAGAAAATTATGTAGGTTGAACTTTTAAGTTTGTTTTTTGGAGGCTTCCCCTTCTGTGGAAGGCACTCTAAACCCCCTTCCCCCCTTCTCTGCGTGTGATATATTGGGATAAATTGATCGAAACTCCCAAATGTCTACATTGGTTTTCTCAACACACGTTGGTTTACAAAACAGATGGTTGACAGGTGTGCAATATGGACAGTCCCTGGGTTGGGGCATATTACCATTGTCCAGGGACTGTGTGATCTTAGAGATGTACATTTCACTGAGACCAAGTTAATTTCAGTGAAAGTTCATTTCACCTAAAACTCATTTGACTGACAAGTAGTACTCTAAGGCAAGTCAAAGGTATATGTCCATTTATATATATATATTTATATATATATATATATATATATATAGTGGTCTCACCTTCGGTAACCATATCACCACAACAGTCAGGAAATCCTTTTATGTGGCTGTTAGAAAAATATATAATAGTAATATGCATGCTTAGTGCATTCGAGGTTTAAAAGGGTTAATACATTTATTCTGTTCACACTGTATGAATCTGCACAGCTATTAGAAACTTAGCAAGAGACATTTCAATTCTGCTAATGTCATGAAACTTAACAAAGAGATATTTCATTTCTGCTTATGCCATTAGAAAATATGCAGCTGCTAGAAGCTTTTATAAAGAAAACAATAGATGCTTGAAAGTATAAACCATAGTCAGCATTACTTGTACCAAAGCTAGAAATGTACCTTGAATCTAGATAAAATGTAACACATGTATTAGAACTGTACAACTGCAGAATTGAAAAGTTAAGGTGGGCTAAAATAAGCCAAAGGCCAGGTTGTTTTTCTCAAAATGTTTTTGCAAGATGGCAAATAATCTGACCATGTCAGCAATAAGTCTGGTAACATTTTCTGTGAAACATACAGAAAGCTGTGTCCAACTAATTCAGCAGTAGAATAGTAACATTTTCTGTGTGACATAAAGAGAACTGTATAAGAATAACATACTGATCACCAAAGGGCCAGACAAATCCTGTACCTACATGCTTTGTCTCCTTGCTGCAAGAAATAAAGGGTGCCTTGCTTGAACCTAACGTACATTGGTCTTTGAAGTTTTTTCCTTTTACAGTGGCACACCTCATCACTAAGGGCTTTTCATCCAGAAAAAAGGAGGTCATTGTCCCACTGTACTCATCCCTCATTAGACCCATTATAGAATACAACACCCTGTTTGGTATGTACCCCTCAAGACATTTGCAACAACTGGAAAGGCCGCATAAATACCTCACTAAAAGAATCACAGACCTAAAGCAGATGCCCTATGCTAACCGTCTAATAAACTCCACCATATACTCTGTCGCATATCGTCTACTCAGAGGCGATCTCTGCTTAATGTACAAGACCATGTCAAATCTAGAGCTGTTGGACATGCTACACTTAAAGAAATACCAATCCCTCAGAGACACATGCTCCAGGGATCTAAACCTTGTCATCACAATGAACAAAACATGCTGGAGGGATAGGTTCCTGACCCAGAGGCTCTCCAGACCCTGGAATAGACTGCCCATACATGTCAAGCACAGCACCTCTTTGGCCCTCTTCAGAAGGAACCTTGATGATTGGATTGGAGATAGGAAATTCACTCTGGGGATCATGTCAGTCGCCCTGCTAGACAGGGGTCCAGGGAAGTAAAAACTGTGGGAAGAAATAGCCAGGGAATTGTTATGGCTAGGCTTGTATAGGGCCAATAGCCTAGTACCAACCTATGAATTTATGAACATATGAGAGGGAGAGAAAGAGAGAGAGAAATATACACACACACACACACACACACACACACACACACACACACACACACACACACACACACACACACACACACACACACACACACACACACACACACACACACACACACACACACACACACACACACACACACACACACACACCTCCAGGGTCACTGCACATCAGGATAACACCCCTTTAAATGGTATAAACCTTAGGTAAGCATTCTGATTAATATAGTTTCTGAGAATAAGTTATGTAGCTGCATTACTTAAGTTGTGCCTTCCTAACATGTAGCTTTGCCCTATGGTTTGGCCATTTTTATAAGTACTGGGAAATACAGTCAGGATAGATTGTATTTTACTTCAAAATGTCAGTTATTGTGACTCTGATCTTCTTTGTGTTGACGCAGAAATTAACAATGTATTTACTGACCAAAGTCATCAGATGTTGAGCTCCATAGAAGACAGTCCTTGCATTATCTGCAGTCTCCTTATTTGTGAAGCCAAACAAAGTTTTCATAGAATGTAAAAGCTACTTTTTAGATACAAGAAGTCTGTTGTACTAGTTAGGGAGCCATCAATTGTGTGACAACCCCACTTAAACCTATGGCAATAACTAAGGAGGCTCAATCCTCACCATAGTCTCTGGTAAGGGAGCATCACTGAAAGCAGGGATTGAACAAACAATTTCCCCTAAGAGTACACCAGGAAAAGGCTTCAAACCTGGAACTGGACTATATGCTTCACTCCAGGTCCCCAAATGAGTCTTCACACTAACCACTGCAGAGCAATGTGTCCCAGTTGTATTTGACACACTCACTCTTAAATATTTGATATTCACACATACAAACACTCTTGGGAAAGACTGGCATAGATTTACCTGCTATGTCCTCTTTCCCAAATTACAAGGTAATGGCTGCCACCAGTCCAATACCACAATACCCTTCAAAAGAGATGTTCAGTTATATTGGATAAAATAAATATTGATATAAGTGGTAGCATGTAATCCAAACATAAACACTCTCAGGTTACTAAAAGTACTTTCTAAATAACCAGCCACAATAAAACGTAAAATATTTAATAAATAAAAATGGATTTAAAACATATCTACAGTGAATAACTGATTCCAATAAACCACAGAGTTTCACACACAGGAATTATGAAAATACCACTGTAGGATAGGTTTCATACTGATTGCAGAAAAACTCTAACTGTCTAACTGTAGATGCCTAACTGTCTAAAAATTTAACTGTCCCTTTCTAGTGTAATTAACTCAGCAAGGCAGGATGAGGCTTTTACTTCTGCAAGGCAAAATAAGAGTACTGTATTGTCCATTCTTCATGTTGTTGTCTGATCTTCAGCGAATGGAATAGCAACTCCTGCTATTTCTGCTGAACACCTCTGGAAAACTCTTGAGTGCTAACTACTGATCTGGAAAACAACAACTGACAACTGAACAACAACTACTACTGAACATCAACTGACTCAGCATCTGCTTTTATAGAAGAATTTTTTAAAAGTCATACAAAGCTGTTATGAGAGTTCTATTCTCTCATGTCAGATTTTAAAAAGTAAACAAAACAGCTGCTGTGGAGATTTTTTTGCTTTCTCCTCTTGCACACAATGACATCACATCTGAGTCAGCTGACTGGCATAACCTACATTCAAAATTCTTTTCAAAAAACCTGTACATTTGGTCAGCCAGCAGAACGCTCTTTGATTCAAGTATCCCACACAAATCAAAGCAACTGTCAAAAAACATGAACTTATTTACACAGCTATAGCTAGTCATGCTGGCATATATAGCACAGGGTAATTTACAATTACTTCCAAGTATTTACAAAATGTCATCCAGTCTTGGTAGCACAGATAGCAATATCTGATATCCTCGCAAGTTGTGTTGTGTTTCCCTTTAAAAGTGGAGAAGCATGTACATATCGTTTGCTTTCCTACCAGCAATTGCTTGTCTGTATACCTGTTTAGTTTTCCATCTCACATGTTTATTTATTAAGTTTTGTATATCTCCATGCAGATTCTTGCTGCTTAAGTAACTGTATTTATTTTATTTTATATTTTCTTTTATGAAGTCATGTTTCACTGACTTTTCTATCCCTTGCTCTTCCCGCAGGCTGGAAATTATGTCCGAGATGATGCAGTGGCAAACTTCATCCAGCTGATCTCCAGCGCCAATGAACTGCATGCGTACACAGTGTTGAAGCTATATACAACCATAATGCATGATATTTCACAGGTAAATGGATGGAATCATAGTACCATCTGGAGTTGTTCTCACACTAACTATGAACAGATTCTTGTACTTTTGCCTGTGTTTCTCAAATCATAGAGTGTGATACATATTACTTTTGGGTATAAGAGACTGAACATTTGCTAAACTCTGTGTTTCATGTTTGAAGTAGATATTTGCAAAATGTAATGGTGGTGTTCATTTTCTAGCTAGCTTCCGTATGTGTCTTAATAAAGCTGGATAGAGAAATCCTTGTGTGATGTACTTTAGTTGATTAAAATGAATTTCTGTCAATTTTTTTTGTGTAAGCAAACATATTTTAAGTAGAAACGTGGGAGAAGCAAACACCTCTTTCATAGAATCATAGGAGATTACTAGACTGTCAAGCAGGAGATCATTTTAAGCCTAGCCATTTCAACCCAGTTTTAATACCATAGAAGTACTACTCATTATCCAAGATTGCACTTAGTGATGACTGCCCATGTCCAGGAGGTTTGTGGACACTATTCCCAGTAAGAATTTATGGTGCCCCATCCATTCGTCCAGGTACCTCTTGAAGAGTGTTATAGAGGTGCGCTGTTTCACATGAATTGGTAGCCTGTTCCAAAGACATGACAGTCGCTGGGAGATAAATTTGTACCTCCAGCATGTCGTATTCAAGTCACAGGCCATATTTAAGTCCCTGGAATGGGTATCTCTAGACCCACTTGATTTATGGATATGCAGTAAGTTTATTAGGTTTGGGTCTTGAGTTGCTGTGTAGGCCAGGCATAATTCTCCCCTAAGAAGTCTATGTGATACAGAGTATAATGATAGGGACTTTAGTCGGTCTGTGTAAGGCACATCCTGGAGGCCTTTGATCTTCTTTGCTAGAAACCTCTGAGATCTGTCTAATTGCTGCAGGTGCTTTTATGGTATGTACCAAGTGGGGCGTTCTGCTCAATTATGGGTTGGATAAGTGCCGAGTATAGGGGGGGGTTATAACTTCTTTTGGTCTCGGGGTGATGCCTTTACTAATCAAGTAAGCTACTTGGCAAGCGTTCCTTACAACAGCAGAAATTTGGTGGTTGAAGTTAAGGTCGCGGTCAACCTGTGATCCCAGGTCCCGTACCACTTCATGGGTACTTAGGGCATTGTTGTTGATTTGATAGTGTGAAGGGACAGTGTTTGTGCCAAAGGGAATGATGACGCATTTCTTTGCATTCAGTTTGAGGCCATGACTAATACACCAGTCATTAGTCTGTGTGAGATCCTCCTGGAGTATATCATTTGGGGATTCAATGATTGCACCTAATTTGAAACCATCTGCAAACTTGGTCATCCACAACCCTTTAGTTTTGACCTGAACTTCTGAGAAGTATATACCAAACAGTTGAGGACCCAGCACTGACCCCTATGGCACCCTGCTGGTAACAGTTCTGCTGGTTGATGTGGAGTCACCCTCTTTGATAGTGTGTGTGTCTGGTTTTGAGCCACTTGACAACCCATCTTACAACAAAGGGGTTTACAATCAGTTTGCTAAATTTGTTGGTAATGCCTGAATGTGGGATTGTGTTGAAAGCCTTTGCCAAGTTGAGGTATGATCAGTGCACAGATTAGCCCTCATCAATGTGACAATTTCAAAGAAATCCACAAGATTTAACAGCAGGATCTGCTCTTCATGAAGCCAAATTGGGTAGGATCCAGGGTTTTGAGGTCACCTATGTCTTTATTTATGTAGTCCATAATAATTTGTTCCATGTCCTTACAGAAGAGGCTGGTCAGGCTTATGGGTCTGTAATTGCCCAAGTCTGTTGCTAGGCAACCTTTGTGGAGGGGAATAACTGTAGCTGTTCTCTAGTCCATAGGAACAAAGCCTGTTGTTAGGCTATTATTGAAAGGGGTACTTAGTGGTGATGCTAGTTCATGTTTTAGCCTGTTTAGATGACAGCCTGGGATGTAATTTGGTCCCATAGAGGCCATGTTCTTTGCCAAGGACAGGGCTTTGAGGACCTGTTTTTCAACTATATAAGGTGGAGGGAGGGGTGTAAGTTAGGAGGGGATAAGGGAGTGAAAATTTTCACAAAACCTATCCGCTAGCAGGTTGGCTATCTGTGTGGGGGTCAGTGTGTGTGAAATCGTTGACCACCAGTTCTGCACATGCTTGGGTCCTACCCTTTAGGTTACATACATAGCTGTAAACAGTCTTATGGTTATCTTTGGCAATACTTGCTAGGTTTCTCTCAAAGGTACTCTTAGAGGATTTGAAAAGTTGTCTTATTTGCCTGTTAAGGCTGAGGAGGGTACATTTTCACTGTTGGGTCCTTGTCTTTGTTTTCTTGGACAGCAACCTTTTGCTTTTATTGTAGAATTTGTTGATGCTGGAAGTCCACTGTGGTAGCTTGATTTTACTTGGGGCTTTGGCTTTGCTTCTGACTGGTACAGCCAAGTTTATACACTTATGCAAGTGATTGTAGAGGGCATTAGTGTAAGCTTCGGCGTAGTTACCACTTTCAGCTTGGGGGTGGAGCTTGGAATGAATTTATACCTTCACCTAGGAGGTATAATTTGCCTTGTTGAAGTTTTTTAGTTTGATTTTACCCCTTGTGAGTTCTGGTGTTAGTTCAAAGGTGACTGATTTACATTCGGTTTTAACTAATGAGGGTCCAACAGTTGGAGCAGTGCACCTGTATGACATATTGGTGAGGACCAGATCTAGAATGTTTGTTCCTCTTTTCGGGGTATGGACAATTTGCTGCAGGGCATTTGAATTCACAAAGTCAAGGAACTTTTCTGTTAGTGAGTTTGTGCTAGAGTAAGCTTCCCAGTTGATGGTGGAATAATAGAAATTCCCCATAACCAGCGTGTTCGGTAAAATTTGGATTTTATTCAATTTGGTTAAGTAGGCCTTGTGGGTGTTGTGACCCATGGAGGGGGTCTGTAACTGGCTAGGACTTGAATGGGTATCTTATCCACTATAACCTGGACCTGGAGTAACTCCATGGAATTTATCAGTATAACTAGACGGGAGGTGATTTTATCTTTAATATAGATTGAAACACTGCCTCCTTCGGTTTTCACATGTTCATTTTGTGGTCTAAAGGTGCAGAAGGCATTGTAACCTTGCAGGGCCTGGCTACTTTCTGAGGATTTAAGCCAGATTTCTGTGAATGCACAGACATCTACATCTTCTAGTGACAGAAGTGCTTCCAGGGAGTGCGTTTTTTTAGTTTAAGGTCTTAGCATTTAGCAGCATTACCCTTATTTTGCCCTGATTGGTTAATTTCACATCAGTAATGTTGTTTTTGAGACCTTTCATGAAAAGGCACTGTGGGGGAGGCAAGAGGCTTTGCCAGCAGATACAAGACTAGGAGTGCCAGGTGCAAAACATCTCTGGCAAAGCAGCAAGGTTTGCCAACCATGGCTTCCCAGGCAGACAGGAACTGGATTCCCTTGGAATGACACCAAAACCGAAGCCAATTATTGAAATCAGTCATTTTTTGTTTATACTGTGGTATCATTCTAGGTGAGGATAGTATGCTGCTCAAGGCAAGAGACATACCTGTCTGGGACACATACTTAGAGAGCTTGACTATGCGTCTCTTTATATAGTCCAGTGAGGTACATCTCAGGTCATTCACACCAGCATGAACTATGAAAGAGTCATAACGTTACTTGTTGCTGAGAGACCTGAGTACATGCATGATTTGGCGAATCTTGACACTGGACAGGCATCTGACCGAGACTTTCTCCTTGACCAGCCTGGTGAGTGGGACATCCATCTGTCTCACTACTGAGTCTCCAATGACAAGAACACTTGTTTTTTTTGAGTGTTATGCTTTACAGACGTGGTGGGTGAGACACTGGTGTTGGTATGTGCCATGGATGCTGTGGAGACTGTGTTAGCTGTGGCAAACTTGTGTTTTGGAGGTCTCTGGTGTTTTGATAAATTTTTTGAGAGAAAATCCACGTATGTGGATTTACGTGTTTGATGCATACTATGTGTTTGAGTAGTGATATGTGTATGAGTAGGGTACTATAAGAATATGTAGTAGTGGATGAGTTGACAACCTTCTCTGTGTTACTGTTTTGAGTGAGAGAGAGCATGGATTCTAGATTCTTGGTGTAAATACATCTCTCGCACTCTGTACTAGATTGTGTTACTAGTAGAGGGTTGTTTGTGTACATGAGGCAATTGTTACACTGCCTCAAGAGACCCAAGTCTACAAGGTTGGCAGGAGAATCAAGGGTAATCCAACTGTCCATAATGCTAGGTTGAAGACTTTGTCACTAGGGTTGACTTTCTCAGAAACGATTACAGAGGAGCTCAGCGAATGGATATTTCTGTCTGGGTTTTAAGGGAAAATTTGCTGAATTTAACTGTCTGGCTTGACGGCAGTGCACAGTGCTCCATGATGTGCAAACCAGCAGAAACCTGCTCAAATGCAAGGCCTAAATAATAGAAGCTAAAACTTGAAAAAAAAACTCTAACAAAATTCAAAAGGACCAATGAGGAAGCTTATTCCAAGCCCTAGACTGGCCTCCTTTACTAGTCAGTTCCCAATCAACACAATTCTCTCACTAAAGTGCAGATAGGCCCCTTCCAATCCAAGATGGCCCGGAAGCTTGCTCAGAACAGAAAAAAAACACTACAAACGGTTCCAGAAGCAGGAGGCCTGGATCTGGACTATGATACATCTACTAGCTACCTTAGTTTTAATGGGAAACACTAGAGAATGTTTAACAGCAGGAAAATAGTAGTGAGACACTGAAAAAAAGACATTTAAAACAGCAGAAAATCAGCTAGGAGGCTCTAAAGAATAATTTAAACAGTTAACAGGTCAGTTAATTAAATACTGCTTGGCAGGAAAACCAGAGCAGGCAAAACAGATAGCTTTAAAACAGTGAGAAATACCAGTAAAATACTTAACAAACAGTGGAAAAAACAAATAAAGCTTGCTAAACAGTGAAAACAGAAATAAAAGTTGATTTTACAGGCACAGAGTAGCAGACAATTGCAGAATAACAGTGTAGTTTAGTACACAGTAAATAAATACTGTATAAAAGGGGTCTATATTAAAAGAGAGAAGTGGCAAAAGAGCGAACACTCTTTCGTCGACATGTAAAATCCGACATCTGAAAACAGCGAAGTTATGGAACAGCGATTTTTTTTCCCAGGGGAAAGAAATTACTGGCTCATTCGGGATTCTCCACTGTGGTGCAATTTTGGAGTTGGTATATTTAATTGGGGGGGGAGGAGCCCCTCACTTTATTTTGTCTGCATAATTTTTTTTTTTTTTGAACAGTGATTTTTTTCCCTGGGGAAAAAAATCGCTGTTCATAACTTTGCTGTTTTCAGACTTAAGGTTTTACATGTCAACGGAGTGTTTGCTTTTTCGTCGTTTCATTCTTTAAATATAGACCCATATAAAAGTTGGTGGCAGGCAATAAAAAAGTGCAGTAAATAGTATAAATAAGCAAAAAAAAAAAAAAAAAAGGGCAACTTATGTTTTTTTTGAGGCTCAGAAGCATCTTGTCGTCTAGTATCTCAGCTCAGAGTTGTGGCTGGTAGCCCATCTCAGTTCATCTCGGTACCAACAAGCAGAAGTCTACTCAGATGCAGGGCCTAAATATCAGAAGATAAAACCTGAAAATAAAATTCTAACAAAATTCAAAAGGACCAATGAGGATGCTTACTCCAAGCCCTAGACTGGCCTCCCTTTACTAGTCAGGTCCCAATCAACACAATTCTCTCACAAAAGTGCAGATAGCACCCTTCCAATCCAAGATGGCCTGGAAAAAATGCTCAAAACAAGCAAACCATTACAAACAGTTCCCAAAGGCCTGGATCTGGACTATACCACAGCTACTAGCTACCCTAGTTTCAGCCAGAAACACTAGAGAATGTTTAACACAGCAGAAAAATAGCAGTGTGACACTGAAAAAAATGTTTAAAAGAGCAGAAAATCAGCCAAGAGGCTCTAAAGAATGATTTAAACAGTTAACAGATCAGTTAATTAAGTCCTGGTTGGTGGGAAAACCAAAGCAGGCAGAATGGATAGCTTTAGAACAGTGAAAAATATCAGTAAATACTTAATAGACAGTGGAAACAACAATAACAAAAAGCTTGCTAAACAGTGAAAACAGCAGTAAAGTGCTGTTTCAAGACTTATGGAACTGGAAGCTCAGTGTTATTGCTCATGACTCTGAATTTGATGGTCCGAGATTCTTTTCTGACATCTGGACCCTGACTGCATAAAATTTGTGTGTTGCCTGTTTTGATTTCTTTCACCAGGCTGTGTAATTTCCTTAAAATGAATCTGGTATCCCCAGTAATTGAGGTTTTGGTTCAATGGGATTAACCCTGTTAGCAAACTGAAATAAAAACAAATAAAAAAAAAAAAAGTTATTAAAATTTTGACCATTGTTAATTTTTTTTCAAACACCTTTATTGAATTATCACTTGTGACACAGGGAAATTTACATTCATACAAAAGTAATCACACTGTAATTAACACTGAATGTTATCAAAGTGTATGTATCTGTATATATTGGAAGAACGGGATCATGAAATCATTTTATAGTATGGTGGAAGAGGAGAGTTAGGTTCACAGAAAAAAACGAAAGCAGAGCAAAATGTGAAACTGAGCTCTGTACTAATTCTAGACTGTGTTCTACTAACATATCTACTTTGAAATCATGAAGTACACATCCCTACATTAAGTGGATAAATTGGTGGATGCGTGATAGCAAGTTATATCTGTATTAAAAATATTTTATGTCAGTTGGAGTATACCCAGGGATCTGTTACAGTCCCTTTCCTGTTTAATACACTTTGGGCTGTAATATAAACTTTGAGTAATATATATGGGTGGCAAAATTAGTTGTTCCTGCCAAGCCAGCTAGACTGGCAATAATAGCTAATGAACAATTAAACATACAGAAGTATTGGGCTAACTGTTTAAAAAAGCAACAATGTGGACTATAGTAGCAAAACAAAAAAAAGGTAAAGTCATGCACCTGTGTCATCTCTTGCCGTTATGCTAATGAAATAGCTATTGTATTCAAGAAGAGTTTGAATGTACAGGAGGAGACTGAAAAATAGTGGGGATGGGAGGGTGATAATATGATTAGGCTTAATGGAAAGGACAAGGAAGAAGCTGTGGAATGTATGCTTTAAGCAGAGATGGGGCAGACTTTTACACAGACTTTTTTAGCCTGTAATATGATAGAGTAATGCACGAAGTGGCTCTAACTGGGGTAGGTCGAAGACAGAAAAAAAGCAGGAAAGAGGTGAAGAGAATTATGGAGTAAGAAGGATAGGTAAATATCTGGAGGGAATTGCACAAATAAAATAGAAAATACACTTTCACCAGACACAGGGCATACCAAGTAAGCAGGCTGGATTAGTTTTTTTTTTAAACACCTTTATTGAATTGTCACTTGTGACAGGCAAACTTACATTTATGTAAACGTAAACAGACCTTATTAAGAAGTTCCCATTCACAAACATTATACATCACCTATATTATTATATGTCATATAAGCAAAGTAACATTACATAAAGTGTTCAGTTCCTGCATTGTCTTATACCTCGTACTCCTACTGTTTCCAAGGATCACACTAAACTGTTTTTTTTATCTCTCTTACAGTATTCACTACTTCAATTACACTTGGTTTAGATTTGGATTTCCATTTTCTATTAATTTTTTTTTTTTTTTGGCAGCTACCAGAATTAAACTTAATAAGGCCTTACTATGTCTAGGCAAGTCAGGTCCTGTGTCCCAGCTCAAAATAAAAAGTTCCTTGATTACACTCATTTGATTGCCCAGTATTGCTGGCAGAATACTCTATAAGGAATTTTTTAAGTCTTCCAACCTGCTATACAACCAAAACATATGTCTCCAGTTACTTCTTTCTTCCCCATCACACCGTCAACATTTGCTGTATACTTGAGGAAAAATTCTTTGGAGTCTGCTTGGGGGAATAAAATCACCTATATGGGAGCTGTATGTATGTCCTCCTATTGTTTCTTTGTAAATGGCATATCTACTATTTCTTCCCAATCTTTTCTGACCTCTTCTGTTTGATTCCAATAGTCATCATGCAATATTTTATATGTCCTACTAATTATCCCTTTTTAACAGAAGATTCTGTTCTAGATTCCATTAAAAACTCAACCAATGCAGGGCTTTCAGTTTGGATTCTCCCAGGCTGGATTAGTTCTTGACATGTTGAGTGATAAGGGAGAAGTGTATTGTGACTGTGAAGAATGACTATAGAAAAACAGCAAGACAGCTGAAAAGAATGGGAGTAGAGATCACACTGCTAATGATAGGAGGAAGCGTTGAAAAAGAGCATAAGAAACGGGGGGGGGGGAGAACATAAGAGGCACAGCTCAAGAAGGTGGTTCGGTGGCAGAGAAGATGGTCTGTGTATGCACTTAGGCAAAACGGTAAAATAACATGAATTGACAAAACTGAGGGAAAGTGGAAGGAGGAAGAAGGTTGGGAGGCAGACAGAGAAACACAAGCAGAGGCAATAAGAGTGGCCAGAAAGACCAAACGTCTGCTGAACGTATGGCATCAGCAGTTTAGAATTATCTGCAGATACATCATTCCAGACAAGCTGGAAACTGAGGGGAAGATCAAAAAGATGAACACTGGAGATGCTGGGAAGCTTGAGCAGAAATAATTCACGTTTTGCTGGTCTGAGTGAGCCAAAAGACCGTGGAGCAAGTTCAAAGGTTCATAGGTAAGCACTAGGCTAGCTGCCCTTGTGGGTCATTTTAAACCTAGCTAATTTCCCTTTTGGTGTTTGAGGTAACCTGTCTCATTTGATATTAGACTGGCCTTACCCATCCCATGACTGATAATTATATGTTTCCCTAGTAAGAATAACTGAGATTATACCATAGATAATTTGAGGGGACCCCATGCATGGGATAAAGCATTTAGAAGCTGCCACTGCCCATTAGAAGTACAGAGGGCAGTCATGGGGTACATTTTCTGTTTCTCATCTGTAGTTGTGCATAAATATGGACAGGGATGAGCTTTGTTTTACATGGATGTGGAGTCTGTTCCAGAGCAATGGTATCCTCTGTGAGATAAATCTGTCCCACCAAACTGTTCTGTTGATGTCACAGAAGCGGTTTAAATCCCTAGGCTGAATATTCTTGATGCCATTTGACTTGCTGATGTGCAGTAAATCTGTCAGTACTGGGTCAGAGGATGCATTGTATGCTAGACACAGGTCATCTCTTAGCAGTCTGTAGGATATATATATATAGTGACAGGGCTTTGAGTCAGTCCATGTATGACATATTGTTTAGTCAGTCCATGTATGACATATTGTTTAGTCAGTCCATGTATGACATATTGTTTAGTCAGTCCATGTATGACATATTGTTTAGTCTTGTGTCCTTTTAGTAAGATATCTCTGTGGGAGTTCCATTTCTTGCATGTGCCTGGACAGACACATGCTAAAGGGTATTATATGAAAAGACTGTCCTAATGAGGGCTGTGTAAAGGGAACAATTACATTCCTAGATCTAGAGAAAATTCCATTATTTATAAGTTGTGCGATATAGAAGGACTTTCTTATGATACTGGATACATGGTGATCAAATGTTAGGTCACTGTCCATATAAGTTCCCGAATTGTGAACACTTTGTGGTCAACTCTTAGGGGTGAATTGTCAGTGTGGTAGTTCCCTAGGGTAGATGACTTCCCAGAGGATACAGTAATGCATTTTTTGGCATTCAGTTTCAGTTTGTGATATTGATACCAGTTATTTATTTGGAAAAACCTTCCTGTGGGATGGATAAGTCATTTAGAGATTCAATTAATGTTCCTAGCTTGCAGTTATCTATAAACTTAGTTAGCCATAACCTATCTGTGAGCGAATTGTGAAGTGTTGAGGAAATGTTGTTCGTCTTTTCGGCTTTTCCCGGTTAAGGATCCCCACAGCGGAACCCCGGTCCGCTAATGATTGGCAGTAGATTTTGTATGGTGCCGAGTTGCCAGCCCGATGCCCACCCTTCAGTGACGGCACACCCATTCACGCATGTCTTTCGGAGGCCACTCAATCGCGGGGAGGGCATGCAGACTCCATACAGAAGGTTCTCCAGCTGTGAATTAAACAGGAGAACCTCTTGCTTTGAGGTAACAACGCTACCACTGTCCTACCGCGGCAAAGAAACTTATGAGAGAAAAGTAGATGATGGATAGCAATTGTGCATATTCTAGCTAAATACAAGGTAGGATAAAATAGGCAAAAGTAGTTCAGAAATGCTTATTCGGTAAACTGGTGATCTAGAGCTTTAGACCAGCAAACTGGAAAGGGATTAGAACGAATGTAGAGCAGGATGTGCAATGGTTTAATCTAGCCCACTCTCAAAAAAAGTTACACAAGGAGAACACATGAAAAAAAATGGGAGGTAGACTGAAGGAGTGGGCGGAAGAATAAGATTGGAGATAGACCTGATTCACTGATGGATTGTGTGAATCAAAATCTTTGAAAACTACTTTCATTGAAAAATACATTTTTTTGCTCCCCTGCAATCCTATGCTCCCCCGACATGGGGGTCCCCTTCACATGGTCGACATTTCATAAAGTGGAAGACTATATGGCTGAGACCATGTGATCGACTTTCAAAATGTCGACCATGCAGAACGGGCATCTCCATACAGTGCGGAATGGAAAGATTTCCATCTTGCACACTGTAGTGTGATCTCGGAGTTGGTATATTTAAGTTCCATGGGGTGTGTGTTTGTGGGAGGTACAGGGGGGCTTACCCCCCTGCTAGCAATGTGAAGGTAAGTGATTGTTGTGTTTTTTTTTTTTTTTTTTTTTTTTATACATTATCAGCATTTCGAAATTCGATCATATGGTCATGGCCATATGGTCTTCAACTTTATGAAATGTTGACCATGTACAGTAGACCACACACACAGCAGTGATTGCCATGAGGGACGTCACAGATTTCCATCTTGAAAAATAGGTTCCAGAGGGTGAGGGGGAAGATGCAAATTAGAAGAAGCAGTAGATGGGGGAGATGGTAAAGTGCAAGTAGAAGCGTAGGAAACATAAGCAAAGGAGAGAGGAGGTAGGAAGGGCATAATTAGGAGGCAAATGGAATTGTAAGTAATGATTTTCTGTAATATTAGACATATTTAGCCAAGACTGAGACACTTATTGGAATACATGTACATGCACCTGTGTTTTGAAAAGATCAATAAAGTCATGTATAAAAAAATATATTTATTTTATCATGCAGTCTAATAGTCAGAAAATGTTTATTTATGAGTATGGGGAATAAACAATGTGAGATTTATTTCCAAATTATTGATATCATGAATGCATGTTCAGTTTTTGATCATTTGATTTGTCAAGGCATTACTGATAAAGGGTGAATATGGATCAGGTAATGTTTGGTCTCATGACTTAAAAAGATTTAATGTGGCAGTTGATCAGAAGTCTATCACATTCAGATAAATTCTGTAATAATATCAGTAGCGCATGTTTGATGGAAATTCTATTAGTTTTGCAGAGTAGATTCAAGAAGAAATTAAACTCTATGGAGAAAATAGCTGTCCTGAAGAAATTTACAAGTTAAGCATGTCATAAAAATGGGTGAGATTTCTCTGACAGATTGTTCTGGCCAAGAACTGATGTAATGTCTTGGAGACTGTTGCTGTCTAGGAAGGCAGCCAGCCTTTCCCTCAGGCTTCCCTGTGTGATGTTTTCTATCAATGATTTTAAGCAAATGGAGCTGTAGTTCCCTGGATTTTAAACTTCCCATTATGCATGGGTATGACAGGTGCTGGGTAACCACCTAAAATGTTGGGACCTGCTTCAGCAAGTCTCAAAATATGGAGACTGAATGGCCAAAAAACTGGACTTGCATGATGTGTGGCAGTCTTGGAGTTAGTATATCTAAGTCTGGGATGGCGTGGAGGGCTTCACCCAACATCGGGGTGGTGTAGGGTGGGTGCCACCTGCAAAAAACAAGTTTAAAAGAGAATAGCAATGTTTGATATTCACTCTTCTGCTGGGTTTTATTTTTATTTTCCATTATATCGGCCCATGGCATTATAAGTGCTGACATTTCAAAAGGGATCCCAGCTGCAGCATTTTCAGTCCTCAGACACATCTGCAATGGCCATTGATCCAATGAAACTTCCATTAAAGGATTTTCTAGCAAGTGACAAGATTCTGGAGGACCCTGGGAAACCGCTTACTCATCCCTGTATTTTATTTTCCCTTAGAGAAGCTTGCTCCCTGTCAGTCTCCAATCTCTGTGAATTGGTATCTGATCACTGTTTCTCTTGCTCTTCCCTCCCTCTCTCACTCTCTCTCTCTCTGTCTATGTCTGCCAGTCTGACTCCCTCCCCTCACTTTCCTTCATAAAGACTGCTCCAAATCTTTCATTAAAAACCTCTGCTTTTTTCTATTCTTTTGTAATCCGTCTCTTATCATTGCCCAGTCTGACCAAGTATGTTTCTCCTTTACTTACTTCTGCTCTATAACTAAAATGCCTTTGTTGTCTCTCGTGAACTTTTCTTCCATCAACGTTGTCTTTTTGTAGCCTCCTTGTACTGTGCCTCTTCCATGTCCTCACACCCAGACTTCCATGTCTTGTATGCCATGCCTGTTTATTCTAATTGCAAGCCTCACATTTCTCTGTAGCCACAAAGTTTTCTTTTTTTTTTTTGCTTTTTCCTCAAGCATTGTCTACAACCTGGAATACTGTATCCCTGTCCAACATGTACTTATTTAATTTGTCTTCAGTTCCCTAATGCATTTGTGACGCTCTCTCTGTCTCTTTCTCCAACTTCATCATAATATATACCCATGAAATCCCACACAATTGTCTTAGTGTTCTTATTTTTCTCCCCAAGTGTAAACAATGCAGTAGCATGATCTGTATTAGTTAATGATGCTTTCGCAACAGTGTTATCTTCTCAGCTTGGCTCCATGGTGCAGGAGATGGACCTCTTAACTGAAAACAAGGCAACCAGATTTTGATTAGTGGCAATGGCACTGGGAGAGCCAGACAGGGTAGGAGAGATGTGAAGGGACAAGGCCCACTTGCCTCTCCCAGGGAAAGGGTGGGTTTACATGCACTTGGAGGCAGACGGGGTGAGGCATTCTTACTGGTGAAGACTGGATAGACCACCACTTGTGGTTGAAGGGAGGGGCTGGGCTGGTTGGATAGAACACCCCTTTGCAGAAAGGAGGGATGTTCTCTACATTCAGCTCATTGCATGTCCCTTCTGCGTGTCTCACCAAGCGCACAGTAAAAGAGGGAAAAACCTTGAACCATTCTAGATGGCTGCCTAGATGATAACTCCTCCTCTTTGATGACTCACACCTGGTAAGGAATGCATGGGCTGATGGACTTGAGAGAGTTCAGCAGGTAGCAGTGCAAAAATTGCAAAAAAAAAAAATCCTGTTTGGTATAGTCCTGCATCTTTGTCTGTATCCCTTATGGTACAATGCCTCAGTCAGCTGTGATTATCTTTTTGTACTGATGCTTAGACTCTCTTAGCTTGGTCCTGGAACCCCCACCCTTAGCTTGGTCCTGGAACCCCCACCCTCAGCTTGGTCCTGGAACCCCCACCCTCAGGGCTTCTACTCTATTCCTTCCTTCCTGCTTCTTTATTCTGTCCTCTAGTGTCCCATCTTCCTGTCCTGATGGGACTGGAGACCAGCAGTGTATCAAGACAGAAGCATTTTGCTCTTCCTCCATAGCTTCTGTGGTGCTTATCCTACATTCTGACCATAGCCACTTCCTCACCCCTCATGTAGTGATGTTTTTCCTTCTCTCTGGTCTCAGATTTAATGCCCTTCTTTATGCAGATCTCCATTTTCACCCCCCCCCCCATCATTTCTGAACAGCTTGTACCCGTTGACCTACATTCCTCATCCTATCTTGTCATTCTGTCACATTTCTGTGATACCAGCACTGTCCACCCTCTCCTCCTAATTCACTGCCAATAGCTCTACCATCTTAACAAAAATCAACAGTAATAATATCCAGCGAAGCATCTGGGTATCCCTATGCAGCTCATCTGAACCTGCTTTCTGCTACCTCAACTGTTTCTTTTGACAAATCATTGATGCTTTATTCATTATGACATGCTCTACCCTTCCAACTTGGTAGCTGCCTTTGTCACATCTTCCCATATCATGCTTACTGTTAATCTTAAAACCAGTATCACTGCATTCTGGTCTTCAGTGCCTTCTTTGTCAAGATTGTTAATACCCCTTGATGATCAATTCCTCAGTCACCAAAAACATCTTCTGTCTCCATACAGTATCTCTCAGGGCATCTAGTTTTTGCTTTGTTTTTATCTCTTCTATTTAGAATCTTTCTCCTTTAAGTATGACTATCCTCAGCCCTTACTACTCCCTTTGCTGTTTACCTCAGCTCATGTGATACTTTTCATCTCTTTTTGTATCCATTCAGTCTGCATTCTCTAGCTGGGTGCCCATTTGTATTCACTTTCTTTCTGCTCTTCTTGCCTTATTCTGCATGTTCTCCACTGGCTCTGTCTTTCCTTTATCCCTTGTCAATACTGTCTGCACCTACCCCTTTACAGTAGCTTCCTTCTCTTTGTCTTTTCTTTCATGAATGCATCTCCCACTGACTCCCTTTTCTTCACTTTTTGTCACACCACTTCCATGTATGGCTCTGATATCATCTGCCCATGGCCAGTTGCCCTTTGCCTTTCTCCTCCCTATTTCCATCCATCCAGTCCTGTCTGCCTAACCCCATAATCATCACCTTCAGTTATACCAGTACAGTACCCCTTTTTACTTAACTAGCCTCCTTGCTGCCATTTCTAGCTCTCATATTCTGCCTTCAATTTTTCCCACTTTCTTGCAGATCCTATATCCTCTGCCACTCCATAAGTAATTCAAAGGTTTACAAAATTTGCTAAATATGAATAAAAACTCAAAATATGAACAACTGTACCTCAGCTGAAGTGTCCGTAGGTCAAACTTGTCCATAGCATCGTGTCTACTCTACTCTGCTTCATTTAGGATGCTTAATCCCATCTGTATATCTTGGACAAAACAAATACTGACCTTCATTTTCAGGTTTGTAGTCTGAGTGAGTCATTAAAATGGTCTGTCACAGTGAGTTCTACAAGTCCTTTATTGTGCTCCTTCTATAATAACGATGTTAGTTAGCTGCCAGTTAAAGATGATTCAGTAATGTCCTGATGTTCTTAAAGTCTCAGTTCTTTCTTCCCAGCTTTATAAAGTCCTTTTAGCAGACTGATCTTGTAGGTTTCTGCAGACATTCCTCCAGAGCAGGGGACTGGACTGAGTTGCAGTTTCAGGCTTTTTAACACTTTTATTAAATAACCATTTAAAACACAGGCAAACATGCTCTTGATTTATAGATTAATTGGGATTGTGCTGTGGTGTTAGAATTCATAGCAGGGTTTTCTTCTGTGTTAAAAAAAAACATACAAAATACATACTGAAATGTATTTCTAGGATCAAAGTTAATGTTTTGAATTCTGTTTACTAAATCAAGCTGAGGGAAGGGAAACCTAGTTAAATAAACAAATGTGAAGATGAACTCAGAGTCATGAAAAAAGAAACAGGATATGGTGAAAGTTAATTTTTGAGAGAGATCTTGCATGTATTTGCGATATTGAAAAGTATGGCATATGGGAAAGGGAATATTTTTTGTTGGGACTAAATGCAATGAGTCAGGTGAGGTGAGGCTGGACTGGCTGTAAGTGGCAGAGCAAATAACAGCCGGTCGTATGGAGGGTAGTCTTTATTCATATTTAAGGGTATTCCTAGTAATGCTGATACCAAAAGCTGAATCCTTATACTAGACCATATTTAAATTGAATGAACGAGAAAGTAAAGGTAAAAATATTGGCTATGGTGTCACTAAACTGATGCACAAAGTTTGAGTTG
Source organism: Protopterus annectens (assembly GCF_019279795.1). Lineage (NCBI taxonomy): Eukaryota > Metazoa > Chordata > Ceratodontiformes > Protopteridae > Protopterus > Protopterus annectens. Next base: position 654,050,428 of record NC_056750.1, read on the forward strand.
CTCTGTAACCTGGTTGCATTCACTGAATTAGGTCTGACTAATGTCATAGATACTTTTTTACATAGTGGGTAAAGCCCTTCTCACTGACCATGCAGGGGAGTTCACACACTATTACCCATTAACTGGTGCATTTAAGTCCAAGATTACAAAACCTCAGGGCAAGTTGTAAAATATTTCGGTCATTAATCAAGCCTGACCACTTGAGCATTTCTGAAGAGTGATTAATTGAAACAGTAGAATGTGGAGAACATTAATTATTAATATTAACTGAACACCGCTGTCTAGTATTTGTAAAGCAATGCAACTGTAACCCAGAGAATGGATCTAAAGCACATTGTTGACCAGCACTATATGTAAAACACCAGGAAATGTGACTTAATCTGTCATTTAACTGCTAAAAGAAAAGAAAGAGAGGAGAAATGTCCTGAACAAAGCGTCATGTAGGATAACTGTAGTTGGCAATTTTCATCATGGGCATGAAACAGTGGGCAATATGAGAGGTCCATTGGAGTATGGAGGTGTTCCCAGCTGTACTTCTGGAGACACATGTACATTTGGCAACCTCAGAACGAGAGAATCAGTGGGGAAGGAGTTGATTTCCATAGGTAAAGGCTAACTATATCATTTCAGGAGATTAGGCAAGGGTCTATGCACTAACATCAACCAGGGAAATGGTGTCACAGGGAGTCCTTATTTAGTGGAAGCCATCCCTGACAGATGTGCTGGAGAGAACAAGTGTGGAAGCATCCGTGTATACCAACTGTTAGTATGATTACTTCCAGCTGGTGGTGGTAAGGGAGACATGCTGAATACATTTAAATATCCCCAGTCATAGTCATTCATTGGTGTGGGCCCTTGGGCCTTACCACTTACAGCTGTAGATGTGCCGGTGTTTGTATGGTAAATGGGGCACATGCAGTTAAAGGGTGCTGTTGGAATGGCAAGCTCATGAATAATACAGAAAACGAATGCTAGGGACACGACAGAAGGAAAAAGGAAGTATGCAAATAATAGTAAAATTAAACACTGAATCGAACAAGAGCCAACATCTGACCACATACTGCCTTATTCTGCTAAGAAGGGTGAGTGAAGTTTCTTGCTACATGTAGTTCTGAAGCAGTCATTCTGTCAAATACAAGTTATAACATTTTATATGTTCAAGTTACAGCAAACAGTATTACTTTTTCATTTCATGATAGTTATAGTTTGTATTCATTTATATGTATATATATATATATGTGTATATATTTATTTTGTAGCAGCCACTTGTTCAAGTGACCATGTGGTGTATTGGTGAATATGGAGACCTTCTTCTATCGGGACAATGTGAGGAAACAGAACCTATTCAGGTAAGGAAGAGGCCATCATAAAACATTTTACGCATGAAAAAAATCTAAGCATCGTCATCAATTGTTAAAAGGCAGGAGTATCATAACTTTGCAACTGGTGCTCAAGAGGCATGGCTAATATCCCTGTCAGAGGACATGCAGCAAATCTTCTAGAGGCCCTGACAGATATTCAGGCCACATCTAGACAGCAAACAATGTGCAAGACTTTTCCATGCTTGAGTTTTAAGCTTAACATTCAAGCCCATTCACTTAATTGGGTCATTTGTTTTCTTTTGTCTTTCTTTCTTTCTTGGCCACATTGCTAAATTAGTTTTAGCCCTGCCAAGTATTCATGGGACCTTTGTGTCTGTATGGACTCCGGACTATGTACAAATCAGAATTTTAATTAGTAATTTGCACTTCTTGCACTTGGTTGCTGGTTTCTTCTGAAAAGATTTCTGAATTGTCTGTCACATCTTAAAGAAAAGCTGTAGCAGCAGGGAATTTTAAACATTATGAACTGACAAGTATTGCAAGATAAAATTAGGCTGCTGGCTATGTATTTTTTTAAGATGAAATGCAGTTCCCAGCAAGCCTGTCAAATTTGTTACTCAGGAATACTGGACAAAGCTAAAAATAATGGGGAACAAAGGCCCCAAATCAGGAACAATTTTTAAATATTATTCTAATTCACTTAAACATAGTACAACAAAGAGCTTTGCATCAGCGTGCATTTTCTGAATGATAAGAGGTATGAAACTTTAATGTTTGGCATTATTGACTGACTGTAATTCTCAGTAGTTTACCAGAAAATCAAAAATGTTATGAGGGATGGGGCAAAAATTTAAAGAAAAATCAGAAACAGTTGAGAGGTATATTTCTTAATCTATGCATACTAAACGGTGTAGGTTACTTCGCTTTTGTTTTATTCAACCAGCAGGAGGTTTCATATCTGTAGGGCATCAGGTGCATTATACTCAAATTCTAGTGATTTGTTTATTTACATCTTCGTAGTGAATATTATTTATCCTGCCTATATTATGAAAGCATATTGAATCACAAGAAATTCAGTACGAGAAAACCAAGTGTTATTATTTTGCCATTTTTTAAACATCTATTAACTGGGTGAGCAGACTGGACAGAAGTTTCAGGGGTGACCTGGGAGCTCTGTCTGGTCAAGTGACTTGATTAGAATTGCACAGCAGACAAATGGAAGTAGCTCTTTAACACTTAGGAGCCTTAATTCTCTGTGGTAAGTGCCTATTGCATAATCATTTATTGATCTTTCACAATGTATCTAAAGTATATCTCTATGCTGCTGGCTAGGTGCAGGGAACAACTACACATACCAGGTCAATACTGTAAGTTTCCAATGAAAAGCATATTAAAGCATATTAAGTTTAAAAAGTCAACAAACGTTCCCGAGAGTTTGTTGTATCCATACATGTCTAAAACCCATCAGTTTTCCATGACAAAAATGGAGGGCAATTCAAGAGTTCACGGGCTTCTAACTTTTAAATTGTGCATTTAGAGTTCTGGATGCTGCTAGATTGAAATTCACCAGCTGAAAGTGTGTAGTTGTAGATACAATGAGGTAGTGTTTACTGTTAAACTTGTTTTGCATATCAATTATTACTACACCATCACCCATCGCATTGAGTTATTTGCATGACTCCTAGCGTCACATCAGCTGCATTCTGCTCCGTGGCTTTCTTACCCACGTCCATCCGAGCCTGAGTAAGAGTGACCGACACTCTGAAGAAAGAAAGTTGTATAGAAATGGAATAAGGTACATTCCATTTTTCTTTCTCCAACTGGACTTGCTTTAAGAATAGTTGCAGTTTGTTCTTTTCAAACTTTATTGCAAGCATTCACTCTCATTACTGACTGCATTATGTGATGAAAAAGGCAGTCGTTATGCCCTTCCTGCTGCATTTTAAGTATTCAATACCCAATGTTAAATATACTTCAGTAAACAGAAAAGGCTCATCACAGGTGTTGTTGTGTCAGTATTGAAGCAGATCATCCACTTGCATTAAGAAACTGTAAGTAGAATTTCAGAGGTATTGTTATAAAGAGGGGCAAAAATGTTTCAAGATTATACTCTTTGGACCTCAAAATACATGGACACAGCCATAGTAGATGTGAACTGGAAGTGACAGGACAGATCACTGTCAGTTTGCAAACCACTCAGTAGCTGTTAGGCAGCCTTTACCCTCAACCAGTTTGATGCTTTCAGTGAGAAACTGAAGAACAGTCTCCCAGTGGCCCTTCCAAAAAAGATCATTTTCACTTATAAAGATTTGAGTGACAAAAAAATCTCATCAAGGATCTTCATGAGAGCAGATAGGTGCTCTCTAATCCTGTAGTAGCATTGTTCTACAAAAATACAACACAGTAAACAATTCTCCAACACACTGATGATTGCACCTTGTGTGAGTAGCCTTCCTTTGATTTCTTTTTATTGTGGATTAGGGAGTCAGTATTGACTCATATTATGTGAGAAATCAGTACACTGCAGTGGGTTTTTGTCACTTTTCTTCATTGCTGTATGCTGTGGCGTTTATATATATAGGTATATATGTAGGTAAGGGGGGAGTGCAGGGCGGTGCCCTCACATGAAGAAGTGCAGGAGGACTTACTGCTCTGTAAAAAACATTTTTTTTTTTTGCTTTTTTAGCATTTTCTTCTCAATACAGACATCTTGACATGGTATAGCTCATTTTAAGGTGGCTTGACTAAATATAGGTAAACCCACAATAAATAATGTGTAACCATGTTCCAGTTTGGAAAGATCAGTCCAGAACTAGTGATTAAAAATAGATTGAAAGAGGTGGATAGAGCAGGTGGTAACATTTGTGCTGATGTTTATTTGCTTGTGTGACATCCCTGCACTGACCCAGTAATCAGGGAGCCTCAGTCCTCACCACTAGCACCAGTGAGGGATGTACACATTAGGAGGATTATAAGTACACACACAGTAAAGTGCAATTTCCCTTAAGAGCACACAGGGATCACAGTCAATCTGGGGCTGGTTTCTGCCTCTTTCTCCAGATCTTCAATAAGACTCCCCACTGGCACAGCTATAGGATTAAGATCTCAGTTGAGTGGCCAAGCTAAGAGCTCCAGCAACCTCTCTGTCCAACCAGTGCTTTGTGTCCCTGCCCAAGTAGCTGACACTAACACACTTTGAGATGTAATTGATATACAAACACACACACACACACACACCTGGGAAAGGATGGCACAAGTTTACTAGCTATGCACCCTTCTGCCCAGATTATAAGATAGTACCAGCTGCCATCAGCCACCCTTAGTTATCAGCTACTATAAGGCCCTTACCAAAGGGTGTCCAATACTACTGTGTAATGTTACTATTATCCAAATAGTAAGTGTGACCAAGACTTTAAAGGCTATTTAGGAGTGGCCTGTACAGTGTCACCAGATACATATGCAAATACTCTAAGAACTTAAGTATCTCTAAACATATCAGCCACAATTAAAATGTTTAACTATATTTAATAATAAATAGTACACGAACAAACAATACTCAAACAATACAGTAACTACAGAATGACAGAAAATATTTTAAAACAACATTGCAGGACAGTCTCAAATAAATACAGAAAACATCTAAATTAATCTTTACTATATTCCTATCTATATCTAAGAGAGATTACTGTACCCTGATTACTTACTATTAGCAAGGCAAGTGATGATGAGAAGATGTTTCCAGGTCCAAAGACAAATACTAAATGCACAGACTCACTGTCTGAAATAGTTCTTAAATTAAAAATACACATTACTGTTGGGTTATCTGGGATGACATCACTCTTTGTCACCTGCCTTCAGTTCCCAGGCTAACAGAAGCTTAAATGTAACACTTCTCTGTGAAAAATAATTATCTTTCAGATGTGCAGCTGCTAGGAAGTCACAGAGCAATAAAAACACTTTACATTTGAAACCTAGTAATTATTTCTGTTTCAAGACAATAGGAAAAACTTCTAGCTGTAGACATCCTGTCTTCTTGCTGTATTAACTAACTTTATAGCACATTGTAAAATAATTTCCACTTATTTTCTTGAAAGATTTCAAGTTAACTCTGTATGTTCCAACTTCTACTATTAAAACATACATTTGCATAGGTATACATCTCTGTTCTTTTCCAGTAGCATACACTGTGGTTACATTCTTGAAGCTCACTACATAACATACAGTTCAACACACACTTCTGCACCAGTAGTTTAATATACACATAACATGTAGTTCTCTTGCATTTGTAAGACAAGCATATGAATCATATTAATGTTCACAAATGACACACGACTATCCACAAAATTCCAGATAGCTGGATGGCAGTGTCACAGCTTGATACACTGATATCTGTACCATTTTGTTTTAATTTGCATGGCAGTGAAATACTGGAGAAGTAAGGAAGTTTAACTGCAAGTGTCCAGCAGCAAGAGTTATTGCTACTGATTGTATGGAAAGTCATCTCAGTAAGATGGGAAGGATCTGAACAAAATATCATAGAAGCAGGAGTTCAGCTGTTGCTGCAAGTGATCCATTCAGAAGTTATTTTATTAGGAAGGGTATGGTATTTAATACCAAAACTGTAAGAAGGTATGTTTGGTGCAGAATTAACCATTGAATTACATTTTTTTCCTTTAAAAATAGACCATGACCAAAAAACCTGATGATTTATAGATAGGCAGATTTGTCATGTTCCATTAGAGAGGAAAAGCAGTTTAGACAGGCCAGCCACCTTGTACTACATTCACAAGTACCTTACTAAGGAGGGTTTAATGCCTTTGGATAACAACAATTGTAATCTGGAAGTGAAGGAACTGGTTTTAACAGATTCCTTACTGGAAAAATGGCTCATGAACCTCCTAGAGTATAAGATCAGCCACATTTATCATATTCTTTTAGAGAAGAAAACAGTTCAGATGTCATCCATCTTGTCTTCATGAATTGCTCAATAAGAAGAGTATGGTGCCTTTATATAGCAAGGAATGGACTCTGAAACCAAAGGAAGGTGATGTTAATATACTGTAAACTGGAAGAGTGGTCCCTGAACCTCATGGAAGGAAAACTAGTTAAAAAAAGTATTTAGAATTCTTAGATGGTGAAGGTTGATGGATAGTGACACTAGAGGAGATCACAAGCCACAGTCAAAAAATGAGTATGTAGGCAGAAACAGCACCTGAGAGGATTCTGGTGTAGGAGATTGTGATACGTTTTGACTCTGTTATCCAGATTTGTTTTTGAGTATTCAATGCAGCTGTACGAGTGACTTGTGAGAAGATTTTGATGATGTCTGTAATTCCTGAGTATTACCATATCAGCAGATTTGATATTAATTAGTCAACCAGGATTCAAATCATCCAAGAGTAGCTGCACAAGGCACTGAGCCCAGTGAAAAACAGAATCAGGGATAAAGTTCAATGTATTACAATTATATTTCAAATGTGGCTTTGGCGATAAGAAATGGACCTACAGTATTGATAGGACAAGATTTAAATGTTATATTTAAATCAAATTTAGGTAGTATCACTTCAGCTTTGGAAAATCTGCTTTCCAACCTTAGAAGTTGACGAGCCGCATTCAGGAAGGTTACCACAAGGTTTAAGCCTGGTGTACTCCTCATGGTAACACTTTCTGATTCATAGATAGCTCTACTGCCATGCTGCACCACTTTATTAACGAACATGGCCAAAAACTAGTATTCACCCAGTTGTATTAGAGGTAAGTGCCCAGGAGTTTAGAAGATAAGTAGTGCTGCTGGTGTGCATGTGACCTATTTGTGTGTGTGTGTGCGTGTGTATGTATGTATGTATGTATGTATGGAGGCTGTCATACCTCCATACTCCCCTGGACTAATGAGCAAAACCTAAAACATTTGTTAGATACACTAGACACCAGGGATAATTCTTTATATTGTTCATTAAAGGCAGGTACAAAATTAATAGACCAAAGTTTTGCAGCACAAAATACATGGGATAAGGGGAGAGGCACTAGACACTAAGTACACTGTGCACTAAAGGCACTTAAAAAGATTCAACCCTGCCCTTATGGCTAGCACACAGGTGTTAGTTCTCTATGCCACCACAAGACACCAGGAATACTTCTAGAATAGTAAGTAAATCTTTGCAAATGAATAAAACAATAAATAAAAATTATTAAAGTGAAAGAGGTGTGGGAGATTCAGATTGATACAAAAAGCAGCTTGACAAGCAGGAGCCTTAACCTACTATGCTAACAGTTCAGTTCATGTAGGAGGGTATTTTTTAAGTTAAGAAGTATAAAATGCTAATGTCTGGCATTATTCAATTATTGCAATAGTCCACGAGATTAGAGGGATAGAACACCTATAACAGGCAACAGTAGAAGTGTTATTTTTTTAAAATAAGGGGCAGTTGATGGGGGTGTGTTCATGTGCCAGGGGGGCTTTGTTACAAAGACAGGAGGAACACAAGATGACACCAAGGAGAATATTTAAACTATTACTGGGACTGACTTAAAAAGTTAGTAAAGGAATGTAGTTACAACATGCTGAACCAGATGTTTGCTGGCTTTGCATGTTTTGTCTTGGACTTTTACATGACAGCACCCATTTGCTTTATGTGCCAAAAATTTAACAGTTCTGCTTGTTGTCACTCTTATTCAGTATTGACAGCTGTTTCCCAAGTATCCAGTAATAAAGAGGAGGCTCCTTTGGTACATACTTTTTGGGTCCAGTAACAAAGAGAAGGCTCCTTTAGTGCGTACTTTTAGGGTCCTTTAACAAAGAGGAAGCTCCCTTGGTGCATACTTTTAAGGTCCAGTAATAAAGAGGTGTCTCCTTTAGTGCACACTTGTAGGGTCCAGTAACAAAGAAGAGGATCCTTTAGTGCATACCTTTATAGTCTAGTAAAAAAGAGGAGGATCTGTTAGTGCACACTTTCAGGGTCCAGTAACAAAGAAGAGACTTCTTTAGTGCATACTTTACTTAAGACAGCAGTGATCTTGATAGAAGTCATTTTACTTTAGCACTTGTTAGAACTCATTTTTTTTACTCACATAAAGCCATTCTGACCTTAGTATGTTTTATCTTTGATACTACAGGTGACAGAAGATGATGTCCTGGACATTCTAGAAACAGTGTTGCAGTCCCATATGTCTCTGCCTATAACACGGGCCTACGCTCTTACAGCCATAATGAAACTGAGTACCAGGATAAGAGAGAATGTTGAGTAAGGACTCCTTTTTTAAGTGTATAAATGAAACAAATGTGCTGTATTTAGTAATTCGCCTGGGGGCAGTTTGTATACTAAGTAGATATTCTTGATAAGTCCGTTGTACTTTGTCTATGGTGAATTCTTTCTGTTAGAGCCATTAAGGCAGCCTACTGAAGTTGTGCACCGAACTGAAGCTCGAGCTTGCCTTTGCTCAGTGATGTTGATGTCTTCCTGCAAAGTCCATCTCTCGGAGGAGTTGGTGCATTATTTAGTGACTTCTGCTGCAAATCTTTTTTACATTTCCATACTTTTTTCTTTTATTTTCTGTGCTTGAGAGTTCTGTTTTCTTTGTCCTTGTATTTAACTAGTTCAATTCAAGCCACACTGGGGATCCTCCTGCTTTAACCTATAGCTTCAATTTGCCATTGCTGCTTCTGTTTGGATCTGCAAACCTCAGTCATTTTTAATTGAACTATCTTGGAATGCTCATCTTATCTGCATTGTCAGTTCATTTTGGACTGTTTTCCATCCTGGATAAGTATTCTTACCTGCACTGCTAGTTTATTTGGACTGTTTTCAGCTTCAGCAATAGATTTACCATCTCTGAGAAGTGAATTGCTTTTAAGGGTTATTGTGGCCTTTCCAACTGACTTGCTAGTCTAGCATTTTGTCACTAGATTAGGTGTTTGTAGAGAGTCTAGTAATCATTTGATATTTGTATTCATTTGATTCTCTATTTTGTCAGCTTCTCTGTGCTATTCTGAAGTTTTACAATTATCTTGCCCATCAGTTTGGGCAATTTTGGTTCTTAGTATGTTGATGGTCTGCCAGCTTTCTTGTGCACTCTGGAATTATTATATTTTATTGTTTTATTTATTGCTTTAAACTATTTTAGTTTGGTTTTAGAGTATTTTTTATAATCCTTAAGTATTTACTGTTTTTATTTTTCCTTATGTACTTTTACTGTTATTTATATTACAGTGACACCCCTCACTTAAGGTAATTTTTGTTATATAGCAGGGACTTTTTGTCAACCATGACTCTCTCTTGGTGTCATTACCACCTGTGGAGGGGGGGGCTGAACATTGACATTGGCAGAAGGTATATGGTGAGTGCTTTTCATTGTAAACATTGTGATTTTTTTTTAGGGCATTTGCACGGCCAGATTCGAGTTGTGGTTGGTACCCTCTATGGGGTGAAGTATGCTGCTAAGACCTCTGATACTGTCCTCTGACACGTACTTGCAGATCCCTCTCTCAGTCTTGGACAAGTAGTAGAGACCTGTTCTCCTCCACTTTCATTCAAGACTTTGTATTTTTGTGCTTCACAAAATGGCTGCACACCGATCAACAGGTTAACTTCACCTTTTTCAGTGGGAGCAAATGAAATGAAAGACCAGTAGGAGGAATTCTATTACTTTTAGTAAATTCAGTTACTGGCTAGTACATACACTGCTTTAATGCCAGCAAAGAGGAAACTAAGAGAGCCTGAAAGAATATCAGCTAGAAAAGGTGAAGAGAAAACACTGACTGGGAAGAATCCTGCAGCTGTTCAGTAAAAAGCAGTTCAAAATACAGCATTGGTACAAGACATTGCTTCCAGTAATCTAGATGCAAAAATAAGTCAAATGTGCCCAGATATTAAAGTACACACAATTCTGAAGGAATATATTAACTCAAATAACAAAAGGCTGGAGAAAATGGAAGAAGCTTTAAAAGTATATCCAGATTATAAAACTGCAAAAATCAGAGGTTGAAATGAAGAAAAGACTGTCTGAGTATGAGACTGCTCAAGAAGCGTTGTTTCAAACAATGGTAGAATTCAGAGGACAGAGCACGTAGGCAAAACCTGAGATTTTGTACTGTAGCTGAGAAGGGTCTATATTAGAAGACCAAATGTTTAGGTGATCGAACACCTAAGCATCGATCTTCTAATATTGAAAGCAAAAAATGGCGAACGGCCTATTTAATGCAGGGAAAGATTTCCCTACTGTTGAGCGATCTCGGAGTTGGTATATTTAGTTAGGGGGGTGTGTGGGGTGAAGCCCCCCACTTAATTTACATGTAAAGTAATGTTTTTTGTGTTGTGGCTGAGGGACGTTCGACATTGTGTGGTTCGATATTAGAAGATCGATGTTTAGGTGTTCAATCACCTAAGTATTCGGTCGTCTAATATAGAACTGCTGAGAAACTAGAAGTAAAGTACAGTTGTGTAAAATCTTACCATAACAGTAGATATCCTTCTCTTCACTGTTGCTGTATTCTACAAAGAAGGGATCTCCTGACCAGGGCAACTCAACGCTCGGCCAGTATGCAAAAGCCTAAAAGATCTTGCATGAACATATCTTATAAAAGAGATGTATGGACACAACTACCCAGAACTAAATTGCCCCAGAAGAGAACAGCCTCTATACAACAAAGGAGTTCATGCACACCCAGAAGGAAAAAATGCAGAACAAATAAGAGGGAGTTAGAGGGAGGGGGCGAATACTGCAACAGTGAAGAGATGGACATCTACTGTTATGGTAAGATTTTACACAGCTGTACTATGTCCTTCTATATCACTGTTGTAGTATTCTACATAGAAGTCAGAGTAAAAAAAAACTCAAGAAACAGAACGGGAGGTGGAAGGCTGGGAAGATCCCTCAACAAACCCACATAAAGTGGTTTCAACAAAACCTGCTCTCGCCCTAGAAACCATTTCCAACATATAACACTTAGTAAAGTTATGGACGTAAGACCAAGTAGCAGCTTCAGGGAATGAATTGGTGTCTAACCCTGTGAAGATGGCACTGGAAGAGGCAACAGCCCTAATGGAATGAGCTCTAACAGAAGTAGACAAAGATTTACCAGGAAAAGAATAAGAAAAGGAAATGGCCTTAGATATCCAGGAGGAGATGGTTTGCTTAGAAGCAGCCAAACCCAAAAACCTGGGATGAAAGGAAACAAAAAGCTGATCAGACTTACAAATAGCCCTGGTTTTATCCAAATAGTACTTGAGTTGTCTGTGCAAATCCAAGGTATGAAGGACCCTCTGACTAGCAGACTATGTAGAAGGGAAAAAGGAAGGGAGTTGTACTGACTGTTTCAAGGACAACTCATTTACTACTTTGGGCATAAAAGAAGTATTGGTACAAAGGGACATCTGTCCCTGTGAAAAACCAAAAAAAGGAGGAATGACCATAAGGTCTTGGAGCTCAGAAACCCTCCGAGCAGAAGTAAGAGCCAGCAACAAAACAGTCTTTGAGGTACAGTTTTGTAAAGAAGCAAAATCTGCAGGCTTAAAAGGAGCCTAAGCCAATTTTTCCAAAATAAAATTAAGGTCCCAAGGATGAGGAATAGGTTTTCTTGGATGCCTCATGTGCAGGATGCTTTTAAGAAATTGTTTGACCTCAAACCAAGAAGTCAAAGCAGGATTCAAGGGCACACAAGCAGAAATTACAAAGAAGTGGGTCTTCACAGAAGAATAGGCCAAGACAGACTGGAGTTACTCACACAAGTAAGAGACGACCAGAGGGGCTCCCACTGAAAAAGGATCTTGGTTATGAGCATGGGACCAGACCAAAAAGCTTTTCCATTTGGGGATATAAGTTTTTCTTGTTGAGGATTTCCTTGCTTCCTGTAAAACCCTGAACACATCCTCAAAAAAGAGGTGCCTGAAAGTGATCAAAACCCTATCACTCACAGTGTTAGTTGCAGAATGGATAAGTGGGGATGGATGAGAGACCTCTTGTTTTGTGTGCGGAGCTCCAACTGCTGAGGTAACTTGTGATAATTGCTCTTGGCCAGATGCATTAAGAGGGGGAACCAGTGCTGTCTCAGCCAAAAGGGAGTCAGTATCAAGATTTTTGGGGAGTCCAGATGAATCTTCTGCATGACTCTTGGAATTAAATGAAGTGGAAGGAAAGCATAAAGAAACATTCCTTTCCAAAGAAAAGAAAGGGTGTCCTTCTTCTATAGCATGGAACTCTGTAACAGAAGATATTAAGCTGCCTGTTCAGAAAGGCGGCAGAAAATCTACCTGAGGAATACCCCACCAATGGACAATGTCCAGGACCACATCTCTGTTAAGCATCCAATCGTGAGCCTGTGTTTTGGACCTGCTCAGAGAGTCTGCCACTAGATTGTACTCTGAAGGAATGTACACTGCCTGAAGAGTCAACTGATAACTGAGAGCCACTTCCCAAGACTGAAGAGCCATTTTGCAGAGGAGATAAGATTTTGTGTCTCCTGCTTGTCGACATACCAGATCACTGTAGTGTTGTCCATATACACTTTCAAGAGGCCTGACGAGAACATGGAGTGAAAGCCTGCAGGGACGGAATTAGAGTTCTCATCTCTTTGATGTTGATATGGTCTGGCTTCTGATGGGGAGGCCAAAAACCCTGAACTTTCAAGTGACCAAGAGAAGCCCCCACCCCATGTCTGAGGTGTCAGTGAACAGCTATTGAGAAGGGACTGGTGACTAAAAGGGCCAGCATAGGTTGATGAGATGGGGAAGGAGAGGTACACTGACATTCAGAGGGTGATAGTGCTGTAGCTAAACTGACTTGTGGTACCATTGAAACTTCCACATATGCAGTCTGGCAAGAGGAAGCATTTCCATAGAAGGGGCCATGAATCCCAATGCCTGAAGAAACTCCCTGGCTAGCATGGCACTCAGAGGAAGAAGACACTGAAAGAAGGCTGTCAATGACAATACCTTTGGAGGCGGAAGAGAGGCCAACATTGGCACCATCTGAATCCTGCATCCTAGATACACATGATCCTGAGAGAGAGAGAGTTCAGAATGGACTTTTGATAGTTGATAGTAAACCTCAGGCTAAGAGAGACTGTGCAAGTGAAACATTTTCAACGTGCCAAAGGAAAATGCTTGAGAGACAGAAAAAAGCAAAGGGGATAACTAGAATCGGGAGTACCTTGGACTTAAAGTGGAGTCTGGGGTTGCCAGATGGAGGTGAACCGAAAGAAGACCATTGACAGTGAAATTAGTGAATAAATGTGAGACTATAAGGCATCAGTCACATAGCTTTACAAAACAAAGTGCCTGAGAAAGATTGAATTTTTGTTGACTGTTAAACTTGTGGAGGACTGACAGATATATCTCCCTTTTCATGTCATTAATGTTTGGAAGAACACTAAAAGAAAAAAAGAGAGAGAGAGAGGTAAAAATAATTGTAAGTAAAACAATTTTGTTCTTAACAGTACTTGTATAAAACATTAAATGATATAAATTCTGTATGACATTGTAAAGTATTTTTAGTGATTGTTGTATATGATAAAGATACTAAAGTAAAAAGTGCCTTTTCTCTTGTCTTTTTTAGTTTTATGTAGCATTACAGTGTAAAAGTAGAAGAAAGGCTGGACAAAAGCATGGTTAAGTCAATAGGTATAATCTTGGGCTGTTGGGGTAGGGATGGGGTCTAAAAGTGTACAAATTATAATATATGTAGAACCGAAATGTTTTCTTTTACTTTTGTATAAGTAAATGTCTGGAATAATGCCCTTGGTTTAATCTAATGATATTTTTTTGTGAATGCAAGTGGATTTCAAAAATGAGAGACCACAATGTATTAAATAGTTTTCTATAAGCACATAAATGTTCAGTGCCAGTTGAGAAATCTGAAGCTGATGGTAGCTCTGCATTTTGATCTCACACTTCCATGGAAACAAGCTGACTAAAGGTGAAGGCAATAAATCCAGGGATCTGGACATTGTTTGCTGAGAGAAACATAAAATTAAAAGGTACAAAGACAAGCAGTTCAGTAAAAAAAATAAAGTTTTATTATTGAAAGTGAATAAGATATAGCAGCTTTTCTGGTAACAATATTTTAATGCATTTACAAGAATAATGTATATTTAGAACCATTGGCAAAGAAAATAAAATAAATTCAAGGATATAATTGGTAGGGTAATCAAGAAAAGTGTGCTTTATTTGCAGTCGATATTATTTTGTATCTGAGAAAACCAGAAAAGGACATGTCAGTGTTGTGGAACGGCTATAAACTATGTGCCCATGCATGAACTAGTTCAGCAATATCTGTATTTATGGGGACATGATAAAATGAAGTATTTAGGAGTATGAGTTAAAAAGGATTCTGTTATGACAGGTAAGAATATGTGGGAAGAGGCTAAACAAAAAATAATACAGAAACTGAGAATCTGGGAGCTCTTGCTTATGGATATGGACAGCAAAATAACATGCAATGGAAATGTTTTTAGTCCCTTTAATTTTATGTACAGGTCAGGCATATTTTTGTCAATCAGAGGAAAGTTGATAAAAGGCAATAAAGAGTTGAAAGATTTTTTTCTGGTAGGGGAAGAGGGCAAGGGTTGAAAGGATAAGTTAATCCATCCGATAGAACAAAGTGGTTTAGGATTACCTGATTTGAAGGAATATTTTAGATCTACACAGTTAAGGCTAGTACAGAACACAAGCTGAAAGATATAATTCAAAGTGGAAAGGGATGATAATGAAGCAGGGGGTAAATTCAAGAAATAACGAGAAAGTGGGATTTTGGAAGCAGATCCTTAAGGAGCATAACAGCATACAAAATATTATATTTATAAGGTAGCATAAAGTATTCTGAAGAACTAAGCCAAACGAGAATGGAGAAAGGAGATTCTGCCAATTGAGATGACTGTAATTAGGGGTACAGAGAATAGGCTAGAAGGGGCTTAAATTTACTAGAGAAAACTAGCAAAGGAACCAAGGCATTGGGAGCAAATAACTAGAGAGAGAAAGGAAATAGAGTTAGATGAGGCCAAGAAGGTGTTTAGACTACAGGCTAGAGGCTGCCTTCCCTATCAAGGATTGATATGAAAGTAAAAAAGTAGTAAAAGAAGAGCCAACTAAACACAGCTAAAAACATAACATTTAATATTTGGTAAGTGCTTTCAAGCCAACAAGTTCATCATCAGACCAATACAATACAAAACACTGAAGCAGAAACATTTAAGTACTAAAGCCAACAAATCACATGATAAAAACAATTTGTTAATAAACTAATCGCCTGGCTTTAAGCAAAGGTCTTAAAGGAACCATGGCATTCAAGCCATAGTCTTTATCAGCTTGCAGTTCCACTATCCGTCTGGTCTCCGCCTTCTCAGTGAAATTCTTGAAATCACCACCCCTCAGACTCCTAGTGAGTAGCTGAAGCACCATAAACTTAAAGAAATGCCCAGGAAACTCAGTTACATGTTTAGCCAGTGCTCTTTAAGGGTTGGGTTAACCTTCCCTATATAAAATGGCAACATTTCTGGTGAATAGATAAATGAATCAAGTCAGAACTCTTGCAGTCAGCGTACAACTTCAGTTGGTATCTCTTCCCTGTTGTTGGATGTACAAAATATTTATTCTCAGATATACAGATGCAAGCAGTGCGCATATGGCAGGGAACTGTCCCTGTCCTCATAGAGCTGTTATGTACAGATAATTTCTTACATGTTGGGCCATAACAAAGCTGCCTCTTTAGAGACATAGAATTCTTGAAGCAAAACAGTGGGGAATCACCAAAAATCTGACCAATGGTGTCATCTGCCCTCAAAATAGACCAATGACTCTTAATCACATCACAGGCCATATTGATGTTACTAGAATATAGCAATCCACGTTTTATGTGCAGCATGCATGCTATTCCTCCAACATCCTTTTCTAAAAGACTAGTGTTATAGCTTCCATTCTCTGTACTTTTGGATACAAACATCTAAAAAGTTTATCTCACAGTCAGAGCATTCAAAAGTAAACCTTAAGAAACTTGTGCTCTCATTCAGTCACTGAGTAAATTCATCAAGGACCTCCCGTGAACCATTTCACAAAGCACCTGTAGTTCTTGATGTAGGATGAAAAAAAACATATTTCCCCAAGATATGTTCTCTCTCCAGTTTACCCACCACCATGTTAGCGTAGCTGCTAGCACATGGTGTCCCCATAGCTAAACCTGACCTTTGAATATAAAATTTTTCTTCAAACACAAAAACATTGCTGGTGAGCACCAACTCAGGCAAAAACACAAAAGCTTGATCTGGCCATTATTATACTCTAGTTAAAAATAATCTCACCACCTCCATCCCAAGGTCATTGGGGATGGATGTAAACAGGGGCTGAATATCCACAGTAAACATCAAACAACTGGAAGTAGAAATGTTGCCTTCTATACAGTTATAGAAGTCAAATAAAAAATGTTGTGTATCTTTCAGTACATTTGGGCACTTATCCAGTACTGGCCTCAACTTCTTTTCAATAAATGTTGATAGTGGCTCTGTCAGCCATCCCCTTCCAGAGACTGTCAGTCTCATCTGGTGCTTATGTAAGCTTTTGAAGACTTTAGGTAAACTATGTAAGGTGGGAATAAGTGGTTCGTCAACTTATAAAGATTCATATTCTTCCTGAGTAAGTAGCCTACTCATAAGAAAATCATATAGGCTATCTTTCACTGACCATATCAAGGAATTAATTTCAAGTCTCCTAACTAAGGAATA
Organism: Protopterus annectens; assembly: GCF_019279795.1. Classification (NCBI taxonomy): domain Eukaryota; kingdom Metazoa; phylum Chordata; order Ceratodontiformes; family Protopteridae; genus Protopterus; species Protopterus annectens. Next base: position 654,067,456 of record NC_056750.1, read on the forward strand.
AGTATCAACATCAGGCACATCTCCCACATATATTTCAAATAATCATCTTTATCGAAAATGACCACACCTCTGCCTTTATCCAGTAGCCATAGCCTTATATTACCACAAAAGCAGATCAATAATCCACTGTGTAGGAATAATCCACAAAACAGGTCAATCCATTTTAATCCATTATTATAGTATATAGCGGGGATCGCATTTGTGGTTTAGTAATGGATTAAAAGTAGTGTGAGTCTTAGTTATACTTTCCTGTTAGGTATATATATAAATGGTTTCAGTATCCATTATTAACTGTTCTGATGAAGTCTATCGACGAAAGCGCTTGACCTGTTTTGTGGATTATTCCTACACAGTGGATTATTGATCTGCTTTTGTGGATTAAATTTTGCACAGTCAACAATTTTATGTGGATCGAATAAAGGTGTTTTTTTACTTGTGGTCGTAGGTTATTGGCTCAAGGAGTGGTTCGTGGACGTTATTTGTGGTGGTTTCCGCTCTTTTACACACCTCTCAGTGTTACATAGCCTTATATTGTCATTGTTCTGTAATTCAAATAGAACCTCTCTCTTTTCTCCTTGGTCATACTATAAAAATACTGGTGCTGTGAGTCATTCAGACATTTGTATGAGTATGAAAAAGTTTTCAATTACACATTTCTAATGAACAGTCTAAGGTCCAGCTTGATGTCACTGAATACCGAGGACTTAGGGGGAATGAATGAAAGACCCTTATTAAGGGCCAATAACTGTACATTAGTTAATTCATACGAAGATAAATTAAAAACCAGGGAAGTAGAACTTATTTCAGATCTCTCATCAGCATTCCCTCTTTCCACTCTACTGACACTCCACTTGCGCCCATGACTCTGGGACCTGCCTTGTCTGGTTGTCTTCATTTGTTTGACTGAGACTGGTAACTCTGGAAAAAATGACTTCCTGGTAGATACATCCACTTCTTTCGGACATGCTCGCAAATCAGAAGCAGTAACTTTACTGTTTGAATGACCGCTGATGTCCAGTGTAACCACAGTAGATTTAACCAAACCCTCAGGGGCAGCAGCCTTCCTATTGGTCAGAGTAGTAGATACGGCCGGTGTCAGCTCATCACTAGATACTACAACTTCATCTACTTCCAAACAATTACCCCTGGGCCACACAAAATGTTACCATTTTTAAAAATCATGTTTAACCTTTTTCTTCTTCTGTTGCTACAGCTTATTGTCATAGACAGCAGTATTGTCATACATTGCATCCATTTTTATAAAGTAAAAATCAGAGGTATATTTATCAAAAATGTCTTTACAAAGTCTCTCTATATCTTGTAATAGTTCTTTCTCAACCGGGAGAAAAAAATTCTATGAGAAGCCTCATATGGCTGAAACTAAACTCCATATTCAGGGCTTGCCAACTTTTAAGTAATTCAGAATGCAACTCACTGTATGTAGGCATTTTCAAAATGCATAATCTCCTCAGCACAGTCTTATAGTGGATATTGCACAATAAATATAGGAATCAATCAGAAGAGGTTAGAAAAGATTGGGAAGAGAGATTGGATAAGCAATTCACAAGCAACAATGGGAGGACATATTTATGCCTCCCAAATATGCAATAAAGTCTAGAAGATTTAGGACTTTTGCTTGGAAGTGTTTGTACTGGTATGTTTATACCCCAAGCAGCCTCCAAAGAATATTTCCTCGCATAGATGGATGTTGTTAGTTGTGTGATGGGGAAAAAAAAGAGTTAACTGGGAATGTATATTTTGGGAGTGCAATGAATTGGCAGGCTTTAAAAATTCCCTAGAGAGTACTCTTGTCAGAAATATTGGGTGAGTGAATTGGTGTAACTAATGAAATTATTTATTTATGTATTTATTTGACCTGGGATACAGGATCTGAATTGCCTACACATAGTAAGGCCTCATTAAATTAAATTTTAGTGGCTGTCATAAAGCAATTACTGGAAAATTGAAATTGATGTCTAAACAAACTGTATTTGAAATATTGAATATTGTAACAGAGATAAAAGGACTGGAAGTGGGATCTTGAGAAAAAAAGGTAGGGGCAAATTGCATAGAAAAAAATGATGTAGAGTGATGTTTGGAAGAAGGAGTGAGGTTTAATGGAGGACAGAAATCGAGTAATTCCTGTAATGATGTATTGATGATAATTGCATAAAAGCATGTATGTGATGTAGAATGTGTGTTACTGTGTACGTTAACAATGTTTGTGTTCTTTTGTATAAATGTATGTTTGCCTATGTCTTAGGTGATAATTCAGTAAAGGTATTAAAAAAAAGACTTTGTATTTTAATATGATGTATATCAAGGACAAATCTGAAGTTTTATGGACAATGACCTGTTTTTTTTTGTTACCAAAACCTGGTGTGATATTGTCTGCAAGCCTAAACTTGCAGTGATTGTGCCATGGGGGGTTTTGGTGCCTCAGTTCTAGTCCAGAAACATCCCGTGATAGGGTAGCAATCTTCCCTTGAGATGAAGGCAGCTACAGCAGTGGCTTCCAGCTCCTTCAAAAACGTAATGGTAGTGGGAGCAAACTTTTGGTACCTCTTTGCGTCCTGTCCACTTGGTAATGCAAGGACATTCCTTCGAGTCTGGGGACCTCCTTGTCTCCTTCATGTTGTCCTCGCCTAGGTGGTTGATTTGGGGTGATTTCAGCAACTGGGCTGATGAGAAATCAGTAACTCATGGTGTAAAATTACTGTGTATTATGCAGGGATTTGAATTTGCTCAGACAATTTTGTCTATTATTCACATGCTGGGTATATGTTGGATTTGGTGTTCTAGTTGGGTGTGGCGATCAGTGACTTGGTGGTGGTGCCTTTCTCATAGTCTGCCACAGCCTCATTCACTTCTTTGTTGATCTTACCAGGATGGTAATTTGGACAAGGCTCAGGTGGTTTATAAGAGCCTGTATCTGGTAATGCCAGATTTCTTGGCCTCTGCTATCCAGCGCTGTGTGCGACACATAGAATGTTGTTAACGCTGTTGAGGAGTCTGACAAGGTCTTGACATCCTGTCTTGAACTATTACATTAAGTTGTGTATATCCTGTTCACCTTGTTCCATGTATGCTATAAGATGAACAAGCTGGAGATTAGCATGAAGATGGCACTTTACTAACCTCTTGGAGGGCAAACTATTACTAGAAGAACATCTTGTCTAGTGATGATCCAGGTATGCTTGCCATGGCTTCCACTAGCCATGCAAAAAAAAAAAAAAAATTGTAGGAGAGGGGGTTAATCTCTCCTCCCCTATACTAATTGAACATTCTACTATAGTTATCACATGCCATGTAATGTTCCTCTGTCCTACTTTAAATTTCATTGATTGCTTTGTATTGTATTAATCTATTATTGTAACATGGAGCTTTTCTCCCCGGGCCTCCACTGAAAATGGACCTGTGTCCAGTCGGACCCTCCCAGTTAACAAAAATAAAATAAATAAATAAAATAAAATTATGCTGGAACTCTTGGCAGTAGTGAAGTGTCCAGTGTCACTCTTCTAAGTGGTTTCTAGACTCAGTAGTCTGTCCTACCTTACCACTAGTATATTTTATGTCTGCTGATGAATGTCAGCTTGCTGCCAGATCCTTTTCTTCCAAGATAACCTTCATCTTGTCTAGTGATGATCCAGGTATGCTTGCCATGGCTTACTGTAGACCAGCCTAGAGGTAAACAATTTGCTTATAGTCTTTGAGTTGTAAATGCCTAGTTACAAGTTTATTACCTTGGTCAACAGAATGCACAAGAACACCTACAGACTTGGTCCTTGTCTAAACTAGCCTGTTTTATCTTACTTGAATTTCTTGGGCCCTGTCCTCTACCATATTACCAGCTTGTACCTTGAAACTGGAATTATTCCACCTTATATGACGTAGGCATTGGTTTCTCCTACCCTTAGGAAGGCAGAGTTGGATGTCAACAGTTTGGATAATTTCCAATCCACCTTAAACCTTTCTTTAGTTGGCATCATTCTTTAGAAAATTGTTTGTGTTCAAAAAGATGCATTTGTGAGGCATTATAAACTATAAAATCCATTCCAATCCAGTTTTTCATCTAGACCCAAATCTGACCTCCCTAATTAGGGCATATAGCGATCTTCTAACAACTAGAGATCAGTACTGTTATTTCGTCATTGTCCTTTTTCTGAATCATTCAAAATGGTGGATCATGATATTTTGTTTAACTATTTGACCACTTGTGGTATTTCTGGTGTTTTCCAGTAGAGGCTTGCCTCCCATCTTCCTGGTCATACTCGGTGGGTTGTGTTGAGAGTTAATTCCTTCTCATCCTTCCCTCGGACACGGGAGTCACCACAGCATTCTAATGTAGGTCAGTTGCTGTTTAGTGTGTATTGCTGCCCTTGGAAGATGTAATCTGATGGAGATGTCTACATTTTTATTCTTATGGTGATGACATGAACTTTAACTGTCCTTCCCTCTGCAACCTATGTCTGTCTTAAACAAATTTGCCTGAGATTTGGTATGCATCTACACCTGAACAACAATCTGCTCACACTCCATACAAACAAGGTGATTGCTATGGCACTCATGATGCCTTTCTTAATTCTCCTATACCAGTTTTATCACCCAACATCATCCACAGTCATGTCTAGACTATCTAGGTGTGGTAGTTTATAGTACCAGGTTTGAGTAGTCATTTAATCCTCCTGTTTTGACTAGAGGAGTATCACCCTGATTAATCATCTTGTTCCTTCAGATGACTTACCTTCAGTTGTGTGTCCTTCGGATAACTTACCTTCAGTTGTGTGTCCTTTGCATGACTTACCTTCAGTTGTGTGTGCTTTGATGTTCTTCATGTTTCACTGTTGCAGTCATTACATTTGCGTAATCTGCTGGCAGGTTGCCCTCAGTTGGCCTGAATTCCAAAGTCTTGGGTCCTGCATCGGTTGCTATCTTCTCTTCCATGATGTCAGGTCATCAGGGATATAAAACATGCAGCCAACGCCATTTTCTTTGTCTTTCTTGCTGCGCAATGCTTGAAGCAAAAGCATTTCGCAAGTGCCAGTCGGCCGACTACTTAAATATTCGAATTTGAGTTTCAGAACCGAAGTCTTCATTAAAAGCTAAGTACCCTGTTTGGAAACTTTTTTCTTGCTTTTTACCGATGTCAGAAAAAGTTAATAATTGTATTACTTGTGGGAAGCAAATACCTCATAAGGATTTCCATTTATACTGTATTCCTTGCCTAGACCCTGATCACAATGTGCCTGGCTGTCAGTTTTGTGCTAGATTTAACCAACGCACTATTAAGCGTCGGCATATTTTTGCATCAAAGTATTTTGGAAACAGATTTCACTACCCAGAAATGTCGTCGGATAGCAGTCCGACTACCGGAGTACATAAAAAACGCAAAGAAAAGGACAGAGAAAGTCAGTCGAGATCCAAAACCGACAACGAACCTTCTCCTAAGCCAGTCGCCGGTTCACAGGTACTCAGTGAGGCACTTTCGCAGCCCCTGATACCCGCTACCTTCAAGTCGCAGGCCTCTACCGACACCCATATGGAGTCTGGCATGCCGCAAGATAATCAAGGTATTGGACCGACAGATGTATCTCCCTCGGATGGGTCCAGAGCCGCTGAGCAAACACCGGCTTCTGAGGGTGTATTCAGACCTCAACATTTGTATATCAAACCGACGACAGCTGCAAAACCAAAGACAAAAGCAACTTCTAAAACTAAAAAAATGACTCATGAACCACATGCACAGGCCTCTATGCCTAAAAAACAGATGATCAAAATGGCTGAAGACCTTATTATCTTGATCAGGGGTAAACCCATCCCCCCCCAGATAAGAGGTCTAGGCAAGACACTGATTATGAATCTTCAAATCAGGTTTCTATTTCTTCTGATTCCTCTTCTGATTAGGAATTATCTTTACCTCCCTATGAGGATTCTGATGCTGAGGAGTCTATTCCATCTGTATCTCCTCCTGAGGATTATTTATTTGGTGAAACCTTGCATACTTTGAGGGAGCATTTTCAATGGGAAAGTCAAGACTTCTCAGAATCAAAAAAGAGGCTCAGGGATTTCCTTCTTCTCACTCAGCATAAGTCTTTAGCCATTCCCCCTGTTTTAGACATTGTGGATGATGTGTTTTCGGAGTCAGCTTGACCCCTGACTCCTTACCTCTGGCTCCCAGTAAGCCTGACAGATATTACAGGGTCCCTGACTCACATACATTTTTATTTAGAAACCCTGCTGCTTATCCTGAAACTATTTCACAGGGTCCAAAGGGAGATAAGGCCTCAACAGCAAAAAATCCTACCCCCTCTGACAGAGATTCTAGGGCACTAGACAGATAGGGAAAAAAAAAAGCTTTATACATCTGCAACCTTGGCAATCAGGGCCTTAAACTGTCAATTTCATATGCTCAAGTACCAACAACATGTTATGGGATTGCTGAAACAGAAAATGATGTTGATTTCAGAATGTGCAGAAAATAAAGAATTGCAGGAATTATTGCATGCAGCTGAACAAGTTGGTAATAACGGCCACACAGGTAAAAAACGCTCTCTCCAAAGCTAAGAATACAGCATCCATGGGACCAGATGACATCCCGGGCTGTGTACTACATGAACTACAATATGAACTGGCACCTCACCTAAGTGTCATGTTTAATCATAGCCTCACCTCAGGTTTTGTGCCCACTGAGTGGCGCACAGCTACAGTTATCCCACTCCACAAGGGGGGATCCACCTTGGATCACGGAAACTACCGTCCCATTAGTCTGACGAGCCTTATCTGCAAGGCTATGGAGCGTATTATCATGGAACTTATAAACAAAGACATTGGCAACCTTCAAACACTGGACCCCACCCAGTTTGGGTTCGTGAAGGGCCGATCTTGTCTCCTGAACTTAATTGACTTCTTCGAATCAGTCTCCAGAGCCATGGACAAGGGTAAGGTGGTCCACACAGCCTATCTAGACCTTGCCAAGGCCTTTGACACCATCCCCCACTCTGGAATCATAGATAAACTTACTAAGCTGGGCATTAATCCCTACGTCACCCAATGGGTTGCTAACTGGCTTACTGATAGAACCCACACTGTAAAAGTAGCCGACTCCAAATCCAGCTCCAGACAAGTGACAAGTGGAGTACCTCAGGGTTCAGTCCTGGGACCACTCTTGTTTGGCATCTACTTCTCTGAAGTACAGGACAACACTAAGGGGCTCTGGATAACAAAGTTTGCAGATGACTGCAAACTGGGAGCCATTAGTGAATCCCCAAATGATGTGGATACTCTACAAAAGGGCCTTACGGAAACAGATGCTTGGTGCCAGAACCATGGCCTCAAGCTCAATGCCAAGAAATGTATAGTTATCCCCTTTGGGAAAAAACATGTATCCGTGAATTACCATATAGGTGGCAGTACACTAAACACCGAAAGTTTGATAAGAGACTTAGGGACACAGGTGGACAGTGGTCTCACCTTCGATAACCACATCGCCACAACAGTCAGGAAATCCTTCTATGTGGCACACCTCATCACTAAGGGCTTTTCATCCAGAAAAAAGAAGGTCATTGTCCCACTGTACTCATCCCTCATTAGACCCATTATAGAATACAATGCCCCGTTTGGTATGTACCTCTCAAGACATCTGCAACAACTGGAAAGGCCACAGAAATACCTCACTAAAAGAATCACAGGCCTAAAGCAGATGCCCTACGCTGACCGCCTTAAAAAACTCCAGCTATACTCTGTCGCATATCGTCTACTCAGAGGCGATCTTTGCTTAACATACAAGGCCATGTCAAACCCAGAGCTGTTGGACATGCTACACTTAAAGAAATCCCAATCCCTCAGAGCCACACGCTCCAGGGATCTAAACCTTGTCATCACAATAAACAAAACATGCTGGAGGGATAGGTTCCTGACCCAGAGACTCCCCAGACTCTGGAATAGATTGCCCATACATGTCAAATAGAGTGCCTCTTTGGTCCTCTTCAAAAGGAACCTTGACGATTGGATGGGAGAAAGGAAATTCACCCCGGGGATCACGTCAGTCGCCCTGCTAGACAGGGGTCCAGGGAAGTAAATAGTGTGGGAAGAAATAGCCAGGGAATTGTTATGGCTAGGCTTGTATAGGCCCTAGGGCTGATAGCCTAGTACCAACCTATGAACCTATACTTTGCAATGTGGTTTTGATTCCTTAGATGCCTCCTGCAGGGCTGCAGTTACTGGATCTGTGATTAGGAGGCATGCCTGGTTAAAGGAACAAAATTTGCCTGATCATGTTAAAGCTAAATTGCTTGATGCACCTTTACAGCTTGATTCTCTGTTTGGTATTAAGGCAGAAGAGGTTTTAAGGAAAATGGAAGAGAAAGCTAAGTCTATGCTAAGACTTCTTACAAATGCAGTACCAAGATTTAGTAGACACTGGCCTACAAAAAATTGGTCCTTTCCTGTGTCAGACAGAGCTCAAAGGGGCAAATCCAGACACCCTAAAGGCTCCAGATACCAGGCACAAGATGCATACAGGTCAAAACAATGGGGTACTTCCACATCCAAATCTGGAGGAGATAAAGCACAAACCTACAGAAAGCAATCTCAATGACTTCCCTCTGCCTACACTAAGCACTTATCTTTTGGCAGCACCCATAGGGGAAAAATTAGCACTTTTTGCTCAAAATTGGCAGTTAATAACCCAGGACAAGTGGGTACTTAACATCGTATCACAGGGATACAGATTCCATTTCCAAACTCTGCCAATGGCAAATGGTTGGCCAGATCTGCCAAAAAATCAATGGGTAGAGGCACATAAACAGGTTACATCCATCATGTATATGGGGGCCATTCAGACATCACCAGAATAGGAAAAAGGGCAAGGTTTTTTACTCAAGACTGATGTCCTTCAAGGATGCATCTGCAGTCCTTACATATGGGTTGTCCTGCCTCAGGCAGCCCTTCGATCGGCCGGATTCCAAAGTCTGGGTCTGGCATCGGCTGATGTCACCCCTTTCCCGACGTCAGAGTGCCTGGGATATAAAAGCATCAGCTGACGCCATCTTCCTCAGTCTTTCTTGCCGCACGGTGCCCGAAGCAGAAGCAGTTCGCAAGTGCCGGTCGGCCAGCTCCTGTAATTTCGGCTTAGAAACTTTGATCCCCCTCATTCCATGCCGTCAAAAGGAATTCCTGTGGTGGGCAAAAGCAAGCCAGTCAAACATGGGCCTGCCTTTCAGCAAGCCACATGCCAGCCAAACCATTACAACGGACGCCTCAGACCATGGATGGGGAGCACACATGGAGGGCAGATGCATTCAAGGACAATGGACACAAAACGAATTGCATCTGCACATCAACCAAAAGGAAATGCTGGCAGTGATACATTCCATCGAGGCCTTCAAGCACTTCCTGCACCAAGGTCACCTGTTAATAAAGGCAGACAATACCACAGTTATGTGGTACATAAACAAGCAAGGAGGTACCCATTCATACCCTCTTTGCAGGCTGGCAATGAATCTGTGGGAACTTTCCCTAAAACTCAATATAGAGCTACAATCCCAGTTCGTACCAGGAAAAGACAATGTACTGGCGGACAGCCTGAGCAGAAACATCATGGATCCACACGAATGGATGTTGCACCCAGATATTTTTCTCCAGATAACACAATCATGGGGAAGGCCGGACATAGATCTTTTTTCCTCCCACCACAACCATCAACTGAGGAAATTCTACACAAGGACATACCATCCTCAAGCATGGAAAGTGGACGCCCTCTCCTTCAGCTGGAATGCTTTAACAGTATATGCATTCCCACCGCTGCCATTAATGACCAAGGTCTTACTGAAGATCAGGACAGAGCAACCAAAAGTAATTCTGATAGCTCCGGACTGGCCAAGACAACACTGGTACCCACTGTTAAGGAGCATGTCACGCACGAAACCTTGGCCTCTACCACAATGGCCACTTCTACTGACACAACACAATTACAAGACTCTGCACTCCAGCCTCAAAACCTTACAGCTGACAGCCTGGAAAATACCTTGACTCCTCGCCAGGATAAACTATCCAAGAGGGTACAGGATATCATCATGGAAGCCCGGCGTCCTTCCACAAGAAAAGCATATTCAGCAAAATGGAAAAGATTTCGTACCTGGAACACCACAAAGGGTCAATATCCTACAGTCATGAGCATTCCACATATTCTGGAATACTTGGCTGAAATGCTCCATAATGGCCTTTCTTATTCATCCATAAAAATTCATGCTTCAGCAATTTCAGCAGAGTACAACACTGATCCACCTGTATTCTCTCATCCTCTACTAAGACAGTTTCTAAGAGGGATAAAAAACATCAACCCTCCAAGGAAACCACCAGTGCCTACATGGGACCTTAACTTCATGTTGGAAAAATTAACTCTTCCTCCCTTTGAACCAGCAGCATCTTCAGAACTACAATTCCTGTCTTGGAAGACTGCCTTCCTTCTGGCCATAACCTCAGCAAGAAGAGTATCTGAGTTACAGGCCCTCATGGCAGTACAGCCATTTCTCATTTTTCATCAGGACAGAGTCTCTTTGAGAACCAATCCTTCATTCATGCCAAAGGTGGTATCCAGGGTTTCACTGAACCAAGCTATTCACCTGCCGACCTTCTTTCCAAATCCACAAAATAAAGGAGAGAAACTTCTGCATACTTTGGACATCCACAGACAGTTGTGCTACTACTTGGATAGAACTAAGACTTACAGAAAAACTGACCAACTCTTTGTAGCATATGCTGCTGGTGTACAAGGAAAAGCAATTTCCAAACAGACAATTTCAAAATGGATAGGAAATTGCATTCGGTTCTGTTACTCCTTTCATGGAAAAGCTGTGCCAGCTAACATAAGGCCTCATTCCACCAGAGCAACAGCCACCTCCACAGCCTTCTTAAGAGGGGTGGCTACAAAGGACATTTTAGAAGCTGCTACATGGAGCTCTGTGCATACATTTTCCAAGCATTACAACTTTCCCTTATATTCCAGATCTAGAGCAGGCTTTGCTAGTGCAGTCCTGCAGGGCATGTTAGCTACACCATCCTTTTCTTAGGTCCTACCTCCCCCAGCTTGGCTATGGTATTCTACCCATATGTAAGGACTGCAGATGCATCCTTGAAGGACATAGTACAGTTTTGTACCTACCATAAATGTAGATGTCCGATAGGTATGCATCTGCAGTCAGGTTTTCCCTCCCTCCTACCCCTCTGTGGTATACTATGGGTACATATCCCTCATTTTAGCTAGCGGGGGTTATCTTTTATGGTGTATTTGTTTTTTATTGCTGTGCATGTTTGGAATTTTTTCATCTCTCCAAATTTAGCCTTACTTAGAGGGCAACTGGCATCTGGGGCAAGAAAAACTGAGGAAAATGGCATCGGCTGACACTTTTATATCCCAGGTGCTCTGACGTCAGGAAAGGGGTGACATCAGCCGACGCCGGACCCAGACTTTGGAAGCCGGCCGACCGAAGGGCTGCCTGAGGCAGGACAACCCATATGTAAGGACTGCAGATGCATACCTATCGGACATCTACATTTATGGTAGGTACAAAACTGTACTTTCTTGGTACCCAGAAAGGACAAGGCCTGGCAGCCAATACTGGATTTATCGATTTTGAACACATACCTGGACATTCCAAAATTAAACATGCTGACTTTGCAGCAGCTTCTGCCCATGCTGGGCAAGAATGCTTGGCTGGTGACTTTAAACTTAAAAGAGGAATACCTGCATGTCCCAGTAAGACAATTGAGCAGAAGATACTTCAGATTCAAGGCTGGCTTAATGCATTACCAATTCTCTGCACTGCCCTTTAGCTTATCTACTGCGCTCAGGGTCTTTACAAAGTGCCTGGCACCAATAATTGCATTTTGCAGACAAAAAAGTATACGAATATATCCTTACTTGGATCACTGTGTCATTCAAGCAGAGAACAAGGACACTCTTCTTCGACACCTGGCATTTGTGAAAAGGCTTCTAACATGCCTGGGGTACACCATAAATGCAAAGAAATCACAACTGGTACCCTCTCAAAAGATAACATTCCTGGGAGCAAGCTTGGTTACAACTGCCCAGATGGCTTACCTCATGCCAGACAAGCAAAGGCAACTGACTGCTTACTTCAAAATGATGACAACAAAAACCCAGTATTCTGCAAGGCAAATTCTGCAGGCTCTGGGCTTCATGGCATCCTGCATCCAACTAAGTCCATATGCAAGACTGCATATGAGGAAACTTCAATGGTACCTAAAAAGTTTATGGAGTCAACATTCACACAGCCTGGAAACAATGATTCCTCTCATTTCCTGCCTGCAACAGGAGTTTCTATGGTAGGCAAAGGCATGTCACCAAAACATGGGACTGTCCTTCACTCTACCCCCTGCCAGCCAAACCTTAACAACAGATGCATCAGATTATGCCTGGAGGGCCCACATGGCAGGAAGATGCATTCAGGGCTTATGGACACCAAAACAAATGCATCTACATATCAACCAGAAAGAGATGCTAGCTGTTCAAAATGCCCTAACAGTCTTCAAGGACTTACTTCATCCAGGCCAACTACTGATAAAGACAGACAACACCACAGTCATGTGATATATAAACAAGCAAGGGGGCACACACTCATACACCCTTTGCAGATTAGCCATGGCACTGTGGGACACAGCTTTGACCTACCAAATACATCTTCAAGCTCAATTCCTGCCAGGAAAACAAAACACTCTGGCAGACGATTTAAGCAGAAACCTTATGGATCCTCACTAGTGGAAACTAAATCCACAAGTCTTCCGCATGATAACAGAGAAATGGGGGAGCCCAGACATAGATTTATTTGCCTCTCCTCAAAATTATCAATTGAAAAGATTCTGCACAAGGACTTATCACAGACAAGCATGGAAAGTGGACGCCCTATCCTTCAGTTGGAAAAACCTATCAGTTTACGCCTTTCCTCCTCTGCCTCTTCTACCCAAGGTCCTCTTAAAAGTCAGACAAGAGAAGCCAAAGATGATATTAATTGCCCCGGACTGGCCACGCCAATACTGGTACCCAATCCTAAGGAACTTGGCTCAATACCTAGCTTGGACCTTGCCTCAAAGACCACAACTACTGTCCCAGCAAAGCAATCAGATCCTGCACAATCAACTGCAGACTCTGAACCTGGCAGCATGGCTAATCATGTAGTCATACAAACAACACCCCTCAGTAAAGCTGTGATGGATGTCATTTTGGAAGCCAGAAGGCCTAGTACTGGAAAATCTTATGCTGACAAATGGAAGAGATTCTGTGCTTGGAATCAAGCACAAGGAACTGATACAGCAGAACCAAATATTCCTCAGATATTACAATACTTAACTGAGATGCTTGACAAAGGCCTATCTTTCTCATCAATCAAAATCCATGCCTCTGCCATTTTGACTCATTACAATACAGAGCCACCAATCTTTTCTCATCCTTTATTAGAGGAGCCAAAAATTTAAGGCCTCCTAGAAAATCACCATTACCTGCATGGGACCTCAATTATGTGTTGGAAAAGCTCACCCTGCCTCCATTTGAACCAGCTGCTACTGCTGATCTAAAGTTCTTATCATGGAAAACAGCTCTGCTACTAGCAATTACTTCAGCAAGAAGAGTTTCAGAGCTACAAGCTCTCATGGCTGTAGAGCTTTTTATCATATTTTACACAGACAGGGTGTCTCTGTGGACAAATCCTACTTTTATGCCTAAGGTGGTTTCCAGTGTAGCTCTTAACCAAACAATTCATCTGCCAACTTTTTACCCAAATCCGCAGAACAAGGGAGAGAGAATTCTGCATTCCTTGGACGTACACAGGCAGCTAAGATTCTACTTGAGCAGGACAAAAGCTCTAAGAAAAACTGAGCAATTACTAGTGTCATATGCTGCAGGATCAGAAGGAAAGGCTATTTCAAAGCAGACAATTTCAAAGTGGATAAGCCACTGCATCCGTTTCTGCTACTTATACCATGGTAAACTTGTGCCCAAGGGCATTAGGTCTTATTCCACCAGAGCTGGAGCTACTTCAGCAGCCTTTCTCAGAGAAGTACCAACCACAGATATTCTACTGCTACTTGGAGTTATGTTCACACCTTTACAAAGGATTACCATTTGCCTCTCTACTCTAAGTCCATGGCAGGCTTTGCCACTGCAGTGCTGGAGGGCCTTATAGCCGCACCTAATGCTGTTTAGCTCCAGCCTTCCAACCATAGCTTTGGGATTCTACCCAAATGTAATGACTGCAACAGTGAAACACGAAGAACATAGTACTGTTGTGTACACTTACCATAAATGTAGATGTTGGAGTGTATTCACTGTTGCAGTCCAGGTTACCCTCCCGCCATCCCCTTGTCATTCTGAAGTTTATCTTTCCTTCTCTGTCTTTTACAACCTATGTGGTGTATTTTCTTGTAGATGAAGGTAAAGTTTATATTGATGCATGTATATATATATATATATATATATATATATATATATATATATATATATATATATATATATATATATATACACATATATATATATATATATATATATATATAATTTTGTTACCTTTTTGGGGGCACCTGACATCAGGGGCAAGAAAAACGAAAGAAAATGGCGTCGGCTGCATGTTTTATACCCCTAACGACCTGACGTTATGGAAGAGAAGACAGCAACTGACACAGGACCCAAGACTTTGGAATTCAGGCTGACTGAGGGCAACCTGCCAGCAGATTACCCAAATGTAATGACTGCAACAGTGAATACACTTGAACATCTACATTTATGGTAAGTGTACACAGCTGTACTTTCTCTTCCTTGCTGGGCTATTGAATAACCTATATTTGGTGTTATTTGATTCCTAGCTTGGCCAATTAGAACTGACACAAAATTGTGCCACTCAGCTACCTTCTGTAGTACTAGTAATCAAAATATGAAATAAATTCCAGCAAACAGTCACAAAGTCTGACCAGAATGAAGTCCCACAACAGTTCTAGGGATGAAAGTGCTTACATTGTGTTTTTAAGTTTTGTGGATGTCAAGAATGTTCCGATCATGGTTTGGAATACTTGTTTCTGACTTGTGATTTCAGCGACATTCATTGGAAGTGTGTCTTCCTGGTTAGTCTTTGTGGCTGTTTGTTGGCGTTTACTTTCTGTGGTATCTAGGTATCACCATATAATGCCAGTGCTGGCTGTGAAGAGGTGCACTGGCTATATATTCAGTCTTGCATTGCCTCCAAGGTCTTCATGTTAGTTTATCTCCCCCCCTTACCTTAAGAATTCTCCTTATCTGGCAGCTGCCTGCTCATACTTTTTATATTCCTAGGGCCATGCTTTGTTGGAGGTTCGGAGGTTTGGACTTGAGTCTGCTGGGGAACATTTCTGTAAACCCAGGGGCCTTGCCTTGGAACCTCCTGTATGAGTGGCTTAGAGTAATTCTGACACTTTTTGGTCTCAATTGTTCTTTAAAAACTATTTTTTATGAGCTGGTTGATGAAAATAAGTGACACCATAGCATTGCATTATTGTGTCTGTTAATTTTATGTTGCTACAGTTTCTTATATTTATTTTATGTGCTACAGTAGTGTTCAGTTAATAGACACTTAAACTTGTACATTAACGATTCTGGTGTGTACAGCAGTACTTATGCATCATTTCACATAACCCATGGATACTATTAATATCATACATGCATTTAATACTGATGTTTATTAAATAAAGTCAAGACAACAAGGATAGTTTATACAGGTTCCAGTTCATAAAAACATGAACTATGTTCTGAATAAGTGTTCGGTAGTATCCTTAGCTTTGTTGAGAAAATGTAAACCAGAAAACTTTGCTTTTGTCCTATTGTGACATTGTGCACTATGTAAGTGCTAAAATATGACTAAGCATGCGAAAAAAATATTGTCCGTCCCGGACCTCCCTATTTGGTCAAGCTAGTTTTTTTTTTAATTTCAGTGGACGTTAATTATTCAAAACATACAATTTACTTGGCTTCATACACTAGAGCAAGACAATTCTTAGATCACAGATATTAACTCCACATGATGTGACCAAAGTATTTCGTTGAAGTACTTGCTGATAAATCAGTTACCATATATTATTTGAATAAATGTCGCAACAAAACAAAACACTATTCCTGCTCTCAAGACCAGCAACACTCCCTCTCTCAGTCTTCAAGTAGCACATATCTGCTGTAGTACCAGCTTCAGTTAAGTTTATTCTTCATTACTGTGATGCCCCAACACTTGCCCATTAATCAAGGAGCCTCAATCCTCGCCACTGGCAACAGTGGAGAACATACACATTGGGAGGATGACAAGTACACATACAGTAAAGTGCAATTTCCCTTAAGAGCACACAGAGACCACAGTCATTCTGGGGCTGGTTTCTCCCTCTTTCTCCAGATCTCCAATAAGACTCCCCACTGGCACAGCTCTAGAGTTGAGATCTCAGCTGTGTGTCCAAGCCAAGACTTCCAGCACCCTCTCTGTCCAACCAGTGCTTTGTGTACCTGCCCAAGTAGCTGACACTTAGAGGTTTGATTTATAGATACACACACACACACACACACACACACACACACACACACACACACACACACACACACACACACACACACACACACACACCCCTGGGAAAGGCTGGCACAGATTTACTAGCTATGCCCCCTTCTGCCCAGACTATAAGGTAGTTTCGCCTGACACCAGTCACTCCTTACCAGCTACTTTAAGGCCCTTAACAAAGGGTGTCTAATCCTACTATGTAATTTTACTATTAATCCAAGCGGTAGTTTGACCAAAAACAAGGCTTTTAGGAGTGACCTGCACCATGTCACCAATTAGATATGCAAGTACTCTAAGAGTTTAAATATCACTAGATGGACCAGCCACAACTGAAAGGATTAAACACGTTTAATAATAAACAGTAAAAGAACAAGACAATACTAAATATGTATTCACAGTGACTAAAGAGTTCAACATCACAGGAAATATTTAAATCAACATTGTAGGACAGTCTCAAATAAATACAGAAAACATCTAAACTAATCTTTACTATATTCCTTACTGAATCTAAAAGAAATTACTGTACCCTAGTTACCTTACTTACAGAGCAAGCAAGACATATATGGTGAGTGGGTTTCCCAGATGATGCTGTCAGGTCAAAAGACAAAATGCAGAATGCACTCTCTCTCTCTTTCTCAGAGAGTCCTTAAATTAATATCTCAAATACTGCTGCTGGGATACTTGCAGGATGACATCACTTTTGTCATCTGTCTGTCCCAGGTGAAAATCCCCATTGCTAGAAACTGCCAGCATTTAGCATCTCCTTGTGAAAAATGCATATCCCTCAGATCTTTGCAGCTTCTGGAAAATCAGTTTTAGATATCCTGTCTTCTTGCTGCATTGAAACCATCTCTTTTATTACATGGTTATAAAACAATTTAATTTCAACTATTTTTTTCTGAAGTTTTGCAAGTTAACCTTCTATGTGCCAGTTCCCACTGTTAAATCATATATTTATTTATTTATTTATTTATTTATTTGCAGTTTGTTAACCGGGAAAGTCCATTGGGCTGAAAATGAGCCCTTTTTCAGTGGAGGCACAGGGAGAAAAGCTCCATGTACAGACATGTGAAACACAGCATCAGCTTATATGCAGACATATGAAACACAGCAACATATAATATAATTAATACAATTATTAGGTACAAAAACAGAAATCAGTACCAGAATTTATAAGCATCACTGTGGGGAAATATAGAATATTGTACAATGTAGAGCAGGATTGACAGAATTTGTAGTGTGCTAGAGATTTCAAGTTTAAGTATCATAAGCAGTGTTGCAGTATTATTGTAGTTTGCAAAGATATATGTGTTCAGAACAATATGTGTTCAGAACAACCTGAGGTGGTGAGAATTCAATTTAGTGAGGGTCAGAAATACATATAGGGGGGAGATGGGGAGATTGGAGGGATGGGAGCAGGAGCATTCCCAGGTAGAGGAGAGGTGAGAGTAAAGAGTCTTGAAGGAGGTGAGGTTCTGGGTGGTTCGGATATGGGGTGGAAGTGAATTCCATTTACGTGCTAGGGAGAAAGACAGTAGGAGTTGCCCCAGAGTGCGTATGGTTTTATAAACCTTGAGCCGATTCTGATTGTTATTTACACAGTTACAATAGTTTATATACATTTCTGTTCTCTTCCGGTAGGGTACACTGTGGATACATCTTTAAGCTCAGTACTGTACAAACCCTTTCCACACACACTTCTGTACCAGAAGTTTGACATACACATAACATGTAGTTCTAATACATTTGTAACATAAACATATGAATCATGCTTGACATTCACAAATCACACATAACCATTTACAAAGTTCCAGACAGCTGTGCTGGCAGCATCTCCCTCTGTCACACTTCTATACAAATCATATTAATATTTACAAATTGCATAAATATTTACAAAATTCCAGTTAGCTAGGCTGCCAGTAGCTCCTTTTCTTGCAGTTATTTTTACTGCAAGATCATAATAACTAGCAAAATGGCAGCAGCTATCAAACCAGTTAGGTGTGGCCCCAGATTTGAATAGCTTGATCCATGTCAACTTTTTTTTTAATTATTTCAGTCTCTGTTACCAGCTTTATCCAGTTTAGGGCCACAGCATAGCCAATGAAGCCTATCCTGGTTCTCACTGGGCACAAGGCAAAGAAACTAATCCAAGTTAGGATGTCACTCTTTCATAGGATACAAATACACACTCTGCATGCAATCCTGTGGGCAATTTAGACGTTTGTGAGTTCATCCACAAAATGTCTCCTTGGGATATTTGATAAAACTGGAGCATTTGAAGACACCCACTTGGACACAGTGAGGATATGCAGACTTTGCAATGAAGGCACTCAGGCCAGGAACCATAGTGGAAGGCCAAATGCTATGAGACTATAGCATTAAGGATTTTACTCGCCACAATGCTGCCCAGCCTGCAAACAAGTGACTTGAAAGCAGTAGTAACTTTCATGTGCACAATGCTGTTTTCCAAATGGAACACTGTAAGGTCAGAGGTTTTCCTACATTTGGTAGCACTAAGTTATCTATTAAAATTCTGATGAAAAGGAAGCTACACTTGTAATCTTTTGGACTTTAGTTGTGCAACACATAAAAAAAAAAAAACATCCCAGTACAATTTTGCTTTGCAGTATGGTATGTGAGTTTCTGCATTCCACACATTCAGTGGTTTGCATAACTTAACAAATACTGTTTATTCCCTAGATGGCTTTCTTCTTGTCTTGCAAGGCCTTGTAATATTTTATGTATCTAGTAGTTTCATGTGTACCATGCATTCAGTGACTAAGCAGTGCTTTTTTCTTTCTTTACTCTTGCTGTTTTGTATAATTTTAAACCTGACACTAGAAAGATGAATTTTAGCCTTATGCTTTAGTGAATTTGTACTTAAACAAGAAGGTCTGCAGGATTTTATTTTCTGAAACAAACAGTGTCCTACACCACTTCCTATTAGGAGGTCATCCAAGTTTGTGGAAGCTGTCAGGATAATGACAGATAATTTGTTTTGGCTAGACCATCCTTGTCTCTCCTGTAAGAAACACCTAAGAGCCAACTATGGATATCATAGCATGGCGGCCTGAGTCAGTTATCTGACACCTGGCCTTATGGATCAAAGTTAACTACTTGGAAGCACTCAGATGCTTCTTTTCTTGTCCTTAATAATGCAGTCCACATTTTCAAGACTGTTCCATGATGCATAAGAAACATTTATTTAGAGAAACATTTTTGCATTTTTTTTTTTTTGTGTTGCACAACTTAAGTCCAAAAGATTACACGTGTTGATTCCTTTTCATAAAACAAGTAATTGTAAACCACTGACAGGCTGGAAAAAGGATTTATTTGGCTACCTCTTTAGCATTTAGGTTCCTTAACTGTCTGTCCCTCATTTTTCAGAGCTAGGTATCTCTGTTGTCTTGGGAATTACGCAAAACTCTGTCTTTTGCCACAGAACTCCGAAGCTAAAGCCATGGAGAAACTTTAGCACATTATCAGTAAACTTAGTTTCTACTTGGTCAGGAGTAATTTTCAGCGGAGGCCTGGAAAGAAATGCTCCAGAAGCATGTCTGTAATGTGGGAGGAAACCAGAGCACCTGGAGGAAACCCACACAAATGTAGGGAGGGCATGCAGACTCCACACAGAAGTCACTCCAGCCAAAAATCGAACCGGAGAACCTTTTGCTGTGAGGTGATAATATTACCACTGCACCATCCAAATAATTCTGCAGTTGTTTTTTAACACTCTTGCAGATCAAAGCATATGTGCTTCCTTTTGGCTTTATGACATGACAATATAAGTGGGCTGTCAGTGAATTTGTTCAGTAGTAATGAACAACCCTGTCACTGATGGAAAAGCTTTATACAATGGTAACCTCCTCTTCTCAGTCACAGAGCTTATACAAAATGTGACCATAGTGTCCAAGTGCAAAAATATAAAATGCAACACCTACTTGGCTCCAGTTGCCTCTTCAGAGGGCTTCCAATGGAAGGGTTGGCGGAAGGCCATCAGTTTCTTGCAGCACCGGAGTGTTGGATGATCAGTGGATATAATTTCATACTGATGTCTCTTAAGATTCTGTAGTTATTCCTGAAGACTAATGCTTTCCTAATAATGTCAGTTTTATGTTGTCTAAGTAAGTTGGGTAATATTTCTATCCAGACTGCAGAAAAGCTAATCAAATTTGGCAGCTGTTAGGATGGTACTACAATTTTCTGATGGTGGCTTACATACCAACCCAGTCACACATTCATTTTAACACATTTAAGTGTATTTTGAGCCCTTTTTCATATGCTTAGGCTGGCTCTCAGGAATAGGTTCATAGGTTCATACTAGGCTATCTGCCCTAGGGCATTTATAAGCCTAGCCAGAGTGTGTTTGGCTTTCGCCACCCATTTTAAATTAATTTTGCTATGCCTTTTTTTGAGGTTAGTATACTGTGCCTCTGTCTAACAGTGACACAGAAGTGATAGCCGGGGTAAACCTACGATCTCCCATCCACTCATCAAGATTCCTCTTGAAGAGAGTCAATGTGGGACTCTGCCTAACCTGGACTGGGATTTTATTCCAGAGTGAAGGGAGCCTCTGGGTTATGAATCTGTCCCTCCAGCATGTCCTATTTATTTCAGTGCTGAGGTTCAAGTCTCTCAAGCGCGTAGCTCGATGGGATTTGGATTTTCTGAGGTGCAGCATGTCCATTAATTCCGGGTTGGA
Source organism: Protopterus annectens (assembly GCF_019279795.1). NCBI lineage: Eukaryota > Metazoa > Chordata > Ceratodontiformes > Protopteridae > Protopterus > Protopterus annectens. Next base: position 654,088,738 of record NC_056750.1, read on the forward strand.
CATGGCTTTATCGTCAGGCACAGATCGCCTCTGAGCAGGCGGTATGCCACTGAGTAGAGCTGGAGTTTCTTTAACCGGGCAGCATATGGCATCTGTTTGAGCCCTTTGATCCTCTTGGTGAGGTACTTTTGAGGTCTTTCCAGTTGCTGCAGGTGTCTGGTAAGGTACATCCCAAAAGGGGCATTGTACTCAATTATGGGCCTGATGAGGGATGAGTAAAGAGGCGATGACCTCCCTGATCTAGATGTTAATCCCTTCATGATTAGGTGGGCTATATAAAATGTTTTTCTAACCACTTTGGCCACGTGGTTGTCAAATGAGAGATTGCTATCAACTTGGGTCCCCAGGTCCCTAATGACTTCTTCTGTACTTAATGGATTACCACCTATGTGGTAATTTGTGGGCACTTTGTTTTTGCCAAAGGGGATGACTATACACTTTTTGGTGTTTAGCTTGAGGCCATGGCTCTGGCACCAGTTGTCTGTTTCTATGAGGCCCTTTTGGAGGATGCTTGTGTCGGCTGGAGAGTCGATTATGGCGCCCAGTTTGCAGTCATCTGCGAACTTGGTCAGCAACAGTCCTTCTGTGTTGGCCTGTTCCACTGAGAAATATATACCGAACAAGAGAGGTCCCAGGACTGAGCCTTGTGGGACGCCACTTGTAACTGGTTTGGAGTCTGACATGGCTCCAGCAATTCTAACCATGTGGGTTCTGTCCTTGAGCCAGTTTGCAACCCATCTAGTGACATAGGGGTTTATATTTAAGCTGGTGAGCTTATCTATAATGCCCGAGTGGGGTATTGTATCGAAGGCTTTTGCGAGGTCCAGGTAGGCTGTGTGGACCACCTTCCCCTCGTCAATGGCCTTAGTGACTGTTTCAAAGAAATCGACCAGGTTTAAGAGGCAGGATCTGCCCTTAACAAAGCCAAATTGGGTAGGATCCAGTGTCTGTAGGTCCCCAATATCTTTATTTATGAGGTCCATGATGATCCTTTCCATAGCTTTGCAGACCAAGCTAGTCAGGCTTATGGGGCGATAGTTTCCAGGATCCGTTGAGGCACCACCTTTGTGGAGAGGGACCACTGTTGCTGTACGCCACTCTTTGGGTACATATCCTGTAGTAAGGATAAGACTGAACAGTAGTTTTATGTTTGGGTTTATCTCTTCTTGGAGTTCATGTAGGACGCAGCCCGGGACACCATCTGGTCCCATTGATGCTGTGTTTTTTGCTTTGGAGAGGGCAGCTCTTACCTGAGCATCTGAGATGTCAGGGGGGCAGCACTCTGGGATACATATTTGCCCTTTTGGTGGGGAGAGGGGGGAGAAGTTTGCACTGAACCTGTCAGCTAGGATGTTGGCAATGTCTGTGGGCTCACTGTATTTTTTGTCATTTTGGACTAATTCTGAGCATATCTGGGAATTCCCACCCAGGTTCCTAACATAACTAAAGAAAGCCTTGTGATTATCCTTAGTGTCCTGTGCAATTTTTCTCTCGAAGCTGGCCTTAGACGATTTTATGAGTGCCGTAGTTTTTTTCTAATACTGATCAGAGATGCCTTCCCTTTTTGGGATTTTGCTCTATCATGTAGTAGCTTCCTCCTTCTATTGTATAGTTTGTTTATGGCTGGGGTCCACCAGACAGGACGTCTGCCTTTGGAGGATTGGGTCTTGGTTTTATTTGGGATTGCATGATCCATGCATTCCTGAAGGTGTTCATAGAATGCGTTTATAAAGGATTCTGCGGTCTGGGCCATATTTTCCACAGGCCCGGGGCTTTGAAGGATTTCGCCTCGGTTTTGAGGCGTGTGAAATTTGCTTTAGAGAAGTTTTTCACTGTGGTTTTCTGGGCAGGGGGTGGGGTCGGGATGTGAATATCCAGTGAGATTAGTTTATGGTCTGATTTTACCAGTGAGGGATACACTTCTGGTCTGGAGCATAGTGTCCCCATGTTGGTGATGATCAGGTCCAGTATGTTTTCCCCTCTTGTGGGAGTGGTAACAAGTTGTTCCATAGCATTTGAGTTTATAAATTCTCGGAACCTTTGGGCTAGGGTGTTGGAGCTAGAGTAATGCTCCCAGTCTATGTTTGGGTAGTTGAAGTCACCCAATATAATGGTGTTTGGAGAGACCTTCATATTTTCCAGTATTCTCAGGAAGGCCAAGTGGGGTTCCTGTGTTTGGGAGGGTGGTCTGTAGCAGGCTATAAACTGGAAGGCAGTTTTACCCACAGTTAGTTGCACATGGATAGTCTCTGATGCTTCGTGCTGTGCCACCAACCTGGAGTAATAGAGTAATATTGAATATGACAATATTCAAGTGGTTTGAAGTTTAGGAGTTTCGAAGAATGTACTTTTATCCAGATACTGTGCTATCTGGAAATGGTGGAGGGGAGTCAGGGGAGGCTGGCTTTCCTTTATGCCTTCCATCCACTTCTGCTCGTTCTTTTCTGTTCTGATGAAGTTCCATGCAGAAAGGTCATTTCCCTCACCCATTACTGGCCCAGATAATCCTAATTCCAAGTCATTCAGATTGTGGCCTCTTCAGAGGCAATTCTGATCTGAACACTGGAACTCCAGCAGTCTGGAAAGATTACCCACCTCCACCTAAGGGTTTGGCTACTTCAGTTGTGTCTATTCAGATGTGAGATGTTCCATAAAAATGTATATCAGAAGCCCTGGATGGTGCCAGGAAACCTTCCACTATGGTCTCATACAGGGCCAACTGTGAAATGTTCTCCATTTGGGTAAAGAGAAATTTCTTCCTTCTCAGTTTTCAGGCTTTTTCTGTCCTTCAGGCATGTCCTTAATCTCACTATAGGTTCAATACCATTAAAGGACATGTCTACCACAAGTCCGCTTTTGATGGTGAAAAGGCAGAACTCCAATCCAATATAGGCTAACTAATCAGTTTCTAAAGGATATTTTTCATCACTGATCTATTTTTCAGTAAAAAGCTCCTTTGCCAGATTTAACTTTCATGACTGGGCCAGTGTCTACACATCCCTTTAAAATGGCGCATCCAGTTCTTATGTTCATGCCTGAAAGATTGCCTTTCTAGTAACCATCACCTCAGCTAAAGGATTTCCCAGCTCCATGCCCTTATATGTGTGGAGCCATATTTGGCCTTCCACAAGGACTGAGCATCCATAAGGAGGAACTGTTTCCTTAAGGCAGTGGTTGAGCAATTGTTTTTACAGTGGGTTCATCTGGTGGTGTTTTTCATTGAGGCTGTGATCTGAGGTGACTGTATTTTCAGCAGAATCAACTTAAAATGGTTTACAATGAATCATTTACAATCTAGAAGAGCTGTGTCATATTCTACTAGTTTGTTGTTTTATTATGAAGTATTCATAAGCAATCTTAGGGAAACTGTTACCTTCTGGCCCGGAACCCACTATATCTGCTCCCAACAGCTAAAGATGTCTGCCATTAATGCAATCCAGTTTGGATGTAAAAGCAAGATGTTTATGTCCTAAACAGAGAGCTAAAGTAATCTAGCAAATCCTGATTGTATATGTCCTTCATTTGCTGATTCATGCCAATATTGCACATGTTTTCCTCGCATACTAACTGCTGCAAAGAACAGCTTGATATATTTCATCGCTTACGTAGTTGCTGGGAAAGAAGCACATTTCCTCACATTGCTCATTTTTTCACATATTTAAATTGCTGGGAAGAGACAGCTGCTTCTAGGCTAAGTTTGCTTACTGTCTCATGCAGCTGCACTCTGTAATCAGAAGAATTAAGAGAGGGAACTTTAAGGGTAGGCAAGATTACCTCAAAGTGGGATATGTGGTTGAATATCATGGAAATGGTAGAAGCTTGAGAAGCTTTCCAGAAACAAGGACAGATGTTTCACTGAATTACATAGGGGTAGAAAGTAAAAAATTAAAACCTGAAGGAAGGATATTATGGGCTTTGTATATAGAATGGAAATAGGAAGGGGAGATGGTCCAGGCTAACAATAAAAGCTTTTTCTGTAAAGAATAATATTGGAAAGTATGAGTATTTTATAAACTGGATGATTTAATAGCAGAAATATGTGTGATAGTCAAGATATATTATGTATCAAGAATATGATTTTATCAGTAAGTGTATTATGTTGAATAAGAGTCTTTTTTCTGTGTTATTGTCACTCTGGGATTTCTAAGCTTTTGTGTCATTGTAACTACAAAAACGAAAGTGTATATTGTTTCTTGGAGTATGCTTTTGTGTACCATGCATGACAATTGCACAGTTAGTAATTATTTGATGGTTGAATAAATGAACTTTATTAAAAGAAAAAAAAAACATAACACAGGCACTGCTTAATGGTGTGTTGCTATTATAAAACCACATTTCTGCAGTATAAGAGCTTAATAATGTACTGTAAATGAATTTGAACCAGATGTCTGTAATGCTAGCTTTAACTACAGTGCAAATTTGTTTATAGTAGTGCTGAAAAATTAATCATATTTATTCTCTGCTTATGAGGGACCTGAACCACATGCTGTGGTGTCAAAGTCTATGGGCCCCTACAATAGAATCACTGTGTAATGAGAAGGTCCCATGAAAATAAGGATCTGAGATTTGGATCTGAGATTTTTAGAGGAGCCACTGAAGTGAGCACAAGAAATAAATATCAGGAATTTCACATAATATAGTGTCCATACCAAGATACAGGAAATAACTTTAATAGTTAAAAATGAAAATAAAAATATAGTTAAGTGCTTTACTCTTATAACACCTTTCATAAAGACTTCATCAGAGCATCTTGTTACAATCTACCTATTCCTCTTTTAAAAAAATAACTTACTTGACATAAAATCAGCTGATACTAGGTAAATGTCCTCTGAAGCTTTTTTTTCCAATATTTTTGTTAAGGATAAAAGAAGAGAATAAACACTGTCTAATACATTGATTATGCCAAACAGCCAACTTTTAACAACAATGAAATTAAATTAACTATTTACGTTATTTACATAGGCCTGAAAAATGTTTGAGTAGTACAAATATTTTAAGAAAAAAAAACTTTCAGTGAAGCAAGCAAATAATGATTAAACAGGGTTAAAAATCACTTTAGAAAGTCTCAATTAGGTTTGAAACATTTGTCCATGGATTGTTTGTAAAACTCCTCAGATATATTCAAAGTTAATTAGTTCTGAATTCCTTGTTTATGGTTTCTTCTAGTAAGGAGAGAAATTCACCAAGACTCAGATAGGTGGTAGAGGTCCATTTCTTTGTAATAAATTTCCTGGCTACTGCTAATATTGCCCATAATATGTATGAATCTGATTTATTTAAAGAAAAGGTTTCATAGACATTGGAAAAATTAAGTTTTAGTTAATATGAAGTTATCTGAAAATAATGCTGAAATAAAATCATCAGTATCTCTCCAAAAATTCCTTAGTTTAGGGTAATCATAGAAAATATGGAACCAATCTGCATTATATGATGTTAGACATCTCCAGCAAATGATGTTATTCGATTTTTTGAATTTAGCAATTTTGTCTGGAGTTAGAAATGTTCTGTGTAAACACTTCCAAGTAAATACACTCCAGTATTGACCCCAAGAAGTGAATTTTACTAAAGATAGAATTTTAAGTTTTTCTATCTAGGAGAGACTATGAGATAGGCATTTAGTCATTGTGTTCCATTGCTCAGTTGTTAAAATGGACCTGTAACTTAACAAAATGGTGTATAATTTGGATACCAAATTGTCAAACTGTTGATCATAAAATAATATTTCAGATATGAGAGAGATTAAGGGAGGTTGATCTAAATATGAAGAGTTCCGCCTTCGAAGCTTTTTAAGGGGCGGACGCTCTAAGTACAGATAACCTTGTTGGCAACTCTTCCTAAGTACAGCTAATCCACAGGGTTAAATGAATGCATTTTAATTTTTAGCTCACTTAGATTAAGGGCTACAAAGTTGTAAATTATGTATAATAAATATTTTTTATTTAGCTAGTTTTACACACTTTAAATGCATACATTTTTAACATATGTAGTGCCATGAATTATCCTGTTTTTGAAATATTTTTAGCAACCAATATTTTTTTAGGTTATACTGTTTTCATTTTATGTACAAGAAAAGTATTTTAATGTGTTTAAATTAATCTTTTCTTTTACATTTAAGGCTTGTGCCTTTAAAGTGCTTTGAAAGACAGTCACCTAGTATCAGCTGAGGTTATGTCATGTGACTCAAGGTTCTGACAAAGTCTATGAAATGTGTTTTAAGATGATAGTGCTTAACTGAATTTTTATTTTTATTTTAAATGTTGAAATGATTATTTTCTGTGTCTTGGGACTTGCTTTACTGGCATGGATACTTTGTTTTTGGTTTACCTGTATTTATGACCAGTGTAGATACTGTGTAGTAGTTTGGTGTTCTACATAACGCAGAAGCCCCTTTCAGAGTTAAGCTGATATGGTGGCTACTCCTGTATCTATTAGTATTTCCTTTACATTTCAGAGTCCTTTCTGGTTACCGAGTCTGTGAACTTGTACATCTTTCCATTAGAGATTGATCCGGCTGAAGTCTCATCCTTGCACACCAGTTGACCTCATATGGGCCACTTTTGAAATGGTAATAAAGAACATTCTGGAATGGCAAAAGCACCAGTAGCCATCATCCAAAAAGTGCTTGAATACATTTCTTGGAGAAAAAGCTAATGCTTCTGGAAACCCTCTTTTTTGATTAGTTCCAAAAAAAAGCTAATAAAAAGCTCTTCTTCATTAACATCTATACTCAGACATGAGGGGTATGTAACAGGGAAAATGTGCCAGTTCCCTGAGATGGGTGAGTCAATAAACTGGGTGGTTAGATGCTAAAAAAAAAAAGTTTACCTACTGAAAGCTGAAAATAATGCATGATGTTTAATTCTGATATCCCTTGACAAAGCTAACAAATATTTCCGAGATTAACAATGCTATAATACACTGAGTTTCATTGACTCAACTGGTAGCATGCATGCAAACCTTTGATGACAGGAAGATCAGGAGGAAGGGAATTCTATCCCAATACCAGGTGTTAGAGTTGTATTTCGTACTGGCACTAATATACAACAGAAGAAGGGTGCTTTCTTCATAAGTTGTTCTTCTTTGGATGAGATGTTAATCTGTTAAAAACAGGTCCTGTATGCCTGTGCTAATAGTAACTCAAATGGATCTAAACATTTCACTGCACTTCTTAAAATAAGTAAAAGCTGTTATTAAAATGCATATCCCTATGTAGT
>NC_056750.1:654100951-654144385 GCF_019279795.1 Protopterus annectens
CCCTGGAGGCTACATATAACCATTTGGCGCTACAGGCATTTCTTCTTACCCTATAAACTTTAGAGGGAAGATTGCTTTCAGAGCCCCACCAGTTTGGCATGCCAACCAATATATTGTGTGTTACCTAAACGTAAGCGAGGACATGTGAGATACCCTTCTCCAGACAAGTAGTAAAAACCTGACAATGGGCTGTTGATAAAGGCATCACTTTCTCATTAGTTCATATCTCAAGGGATGCAAACATGCTGGTGGTCTGACTCATCTACAGCTCCAGTCCTATCTAGGAGTTCAGATTCAAGAACATTGTCTGGCTCAGATCTTTATGGAAGTGGGGTGGCCCAGAGATCAAGCTGTTTGCCACTAAAGAGAATGCAGTCCTTCCCTTATTTTATGTGGTGGAGCAGGGCAAGGTGGAGCTCACAGCAAATATGTTATCCATACCATAGTAAGGGAACTTCCTGTATATGTCTCTACCATTCCCTCTGATTCTTTACCTAATTGCAACATCATGGAAGAAAGAACAAAACTGGTCCTTATAATCTCTGTTGGTCAAGAAATGTATGTTTTCATCAGGTCTGTTGCAGTTTCGAAAACTATTCCATTTCTAGTTGACTGGGGTCCCCATAGCTAGGGGTAATATGTGGCTCCATCTAAAGTCCTACCTTTTGCTGTAATCTGTAAATCCTCACATCCCACTAGTCCTTCAAGTAGGGGTTCCAAAATTGACTGAGGCCGATAGCAAACCTTCAGTCTTGCAGAAATCATAGGCCAAATGGAAAAGGTGCTTCACTTGAGAGGAATGACACTCATTATTACCCTAGTCATTGAGATTACAGGTAATTCCGACCTATCTTATGCATCTTACAGTCACCTGCTTGAGACAGTAAAGCAGGTATCATAGTTGCTCATGCATACTTCCTTGAGGGCAGTTACACATGGTATTTTGCTCACTTCATATGGTAACAATAGTATGACTCTTCTGTATTTTATCTTCTCTGGGCTTTTAGCCTTCTGAAGAAAGGATGAGACAGGTTTGTCATTATTTGTCACTGATCATTGTTTTTTTCTGATGTGCAGGGACCTTGGAGTTAAAATAAAGTAAGGGGATTGGAGAGGGTTCAGAAGATCTTGTTCCCCTGCAAAAATGCTTTTTTAACGATTATCTTTTTGCATTTGTACTTATTTGAGTACCTATGTTTCAGGTATTTATATCCTCAAGCTATCAGTTGTGAAGAATATTTGCTGAGCAGTTGCAAGCTCTGTAACTTTGATTAGGTATAATGGATCCATCTTATGCTCCTTTATTATTTTAACTTCAGTTGTTCCATGATCAGAGTGTGCATATCAGCTGTTTGTACTTATTATTACTTTATGGAGAGAAGAACAGTGATGAAAAATGGCCATCTCAAAGGAGGTTTGCATCTCTACATGCCTTTGAAGAACCACTTCCCTTTGTTGGATTTCAGCTTCATTACTGACATGCTTCCTTGTTCTCAGTTTGAACTGATTAGTTCAGTGTCAATGAAGTCTGTATTTTGGAACACTTTTTTTTACTTCATTATGTCTGCTCAAGGGACCTTCAAGTTGCAGACTATTATATGGTGGGAACCTTGCCTGATCTTTCACTGAGACTAGTTATCTTTTAGGACCGTCTTCGTATTTCTTTCCAAAGGTAGTTTCTGAATCATCCTTGAACTACTGCTTTTATTTTTTCCTTTTCTTTTGCGCAACAGAAAGAAAAAGAAAAGGAAAGGAAGGATGAGGGGCAGGTGTGTGTATGTGGGTGGGTGGCTGTTTATACCTTGGATCGGCACCATTAGTTCATGTTTTCCCCATAGTTGTTGCATGAGTTTTGGGAGTCCTAACAGATGTTTATCTCATTTGCTGTGCCGACATAAGGGCTGAAAGTTGCCAAACAAACCCTTTCCGGCTTTGTTTTACTGTACTAACCCCCGGATACGCAATAGCAAGGCCCACCCAAACCACACCCACCACCCTGCACCAGGTGACATGTATGGAAATGTATGAATACGCATGTTGATATCTTCTTTGTCCGCATGAATATTCAGCCGGCATTCTGAGCATGAGGTATACAGATCCTGCAAACTTTTTATAATACCAAGGAGTAAAAGTTGTTTGAATTAAATAGTCTTCTCTTTAATAATGATGCTAGGTGTACATCCCACTATAAGAAAATACTTTTCAAAAAAGAAATGAAAGAAAAAAGAAAATGTGTACAACTTATACTGTAGTAACCTTAAACGCTGTACTGAACCGCTGATGGATACATACCACCATCATTATTAAAGACAAGAGTATGTCATCCATGAACAATGGTTATTTCTTTGAAGTATAATAAGTATAGCAGGATCTGTAAATCGCATGAACAGTAGAAAAAAAGGTCAGCTCTCTGACCTACACTGAACAGTAGCAAAAGGAAAATCTGTGATGTGTGCAAAGAATGGTTATGCACAGTTGACGGTGACATGATGCATACGAATAACTCTTTTCCTCAGTGTAATGCAATCTCATAGTTGGTATGTATAATTTAGGTGGATGTGGGGGGGGGGCGCAAAAACAAAAAACACTACATGCAATAGGTAATTGTACTGCCCCCCTGGATGAATATTCATGTGGATGGAGGAGCAAATCTGCATGGCATGTCAATCATGCATCATTTGCACATGATATCATGGCGATTGACATGTGAATCACTCAGGCCATGCATACTTCTGCAGAAAACTACCAGGGGTTAGTACAGTAAAACATTGCCCCCTTTCCCAGTGAAATACCTACTGTATTATATTTTGCAATCAGGTGGTTTACCAACCATTGGAAAATGCTTCTGCCAAAGGCAGCTCCACTTGAGACATGACTGCTTTCTATTGCTTGCTTCAAGAATACTTACCTGGAGACATCTGTGCTGTGGGCATTTGGTTCTTCATTCACATCATCACAAAAAATTATTGTGTTGATCGCTACTACAAGAGTCAGTTCATATTTAGTACCTCAGGACTCAGCCCTTTGAATCTTTGGACTTTCTGCTGTCCTTTGATGCCTTCCACCTTACTGGATTTAATAATTTGGAATTAGCCCACTTGTAGATCCACCCCAAGAGGGTCTCCAGGTCTAGCTATAACAAGTGCCTTCTTACTGTTCCAGTTATATACAGAAAGATCCTTCTTGGTTAGTTCCAGTTTCTCTACCACAACCCCCTCCCCCATATGTATGGATGGTTCCTCCATCTAGCTAAGCTTGTTGGAGCTCTCTTAAAGTTGGACAAGTATGTACTCATATTTTACTTGCGAGACAGTGTAGATGTCAAATCTTTATTGTCTTTCTCAAATTGCAGGATGTGTGTTTGCTCACAGATGGGAGAGACTGGCATACCTCTCAATTGTACAGATTTTTGCAGAATGTCCAGATTCTGGCCTCATATTTTTGGTCTGTTTCTCATAAAATTGTGGTTTTCTGGCAAATTAATATTAAATCATAAAAGGTTGAGGTTCAAAAATAATGACAGACCCTTGAGTTTCAGACTTCATATCCTTCAGAAAATGTATGCTAATGCAAAACCTGTTATTCTGTCAAGTTTCTAAGTTTGTAAGAGTAATAATTAAAAATTGTCTCTATTTTTGGGCCATTGTCTCACTTCTGCTTATGGCTTTGTCAGATTTCTTGCTCTAAGAAGTTGAAATGTATGCAGACCGTCAGTGTAGAAGGGTTGGCTTGTTCTCCTGATGTGGCAAATAGTGTGACTCTGTTTGTTTAGGGTATAAATGTCCCCAAGTGCACAGGACTTCACAGAAAAAAATGGTGAATTAAAATGGAAGCTAATATGAACTCAAATGCAGTCACCTCTTAGATTATCTGATACAGTAAAAATGTCTCTCTTAATTTCTGTATTTTGTATAGTTTGCTTTGGAGACCATTTAATCTCTACTCCATTTTATCTAGATTATGCATTTAACATACTGCTTAGTTTAATTTAATATGCTGTAACTATGTTTAGTATTTTTCTCATTTTTGATTATTGAAAAGTAAGTATTCAAGGTTTATTTTTAAATGCAGTATGTTACAGGGGTTACTTTTTTGTTGCTTGTTTGAGTATATTACATTGTTATAATTTTAGCATGTTTAACATAGTGTGATTAAAATGTTAATAAAAATTAAAAAAAATAAGAGAGAGAGGTAGAAATAACTTAAAACATGGCAGTTGTAATTAAGTACATTGTCCAGGAGAGGGAGAGCAACATTCACAGTTCCAAGGCTAATTATTTTATAGAGGCTACTGTGAAAAAAAATTCATTGTGCAACCCATTTGCTGCTGATCTGTAAAAGTTAAGCTGCAGTGTCATCGTCACCTGTAAAATGCATCATATTTATGTTTAAAAACAAGTTAATTTGAGCTTTGATGCTGTTCAAAATGTATAAATATATCTTTCCCCTAGGGTTACAGCAACATGTATTCCTAGTTACTTAGATGAAAATTCATTGTGAATTCATGGAGAGATATTTAAGCAAACTGTACTGGAAATGTACTGAATGACGTTTGTCATACAGTGTACATATGCATGTCATAGCAAGGAAAGTAGTTTGGAACACTATGAAGAGAAGGAGAATGCAGTCACTACAGGTAAAACCTCAACAGAGGCGTGAAAGAAAGCAGGAAGTGAGGGGGGAAAGTATTTTGCGCAGAGTATAAATGATGGTTAGTGGAGGATTGCTTTATTCCTTCACAATCTGTCAAGATTTACAAAGTAGACTAGAGTGGGCTTTAGTGCTTCTCGTCAGATAATGAGGCAATATAAATTGTTATTAACTTGTCAGAAATACAGACAGTTTTATATATACATGTGTGCATATTTTTACTTAGGCTAATATAAACTGAAGTGTAGTAGACAGCTCCTTTATGTACAGTGAGTCTGGAAATAAATGTGCAAGGAAAACCTTGAAATATTTATTTTGGTTATGTACATTCGGAAAATCATTGTGAACAATAGTATGAAAAGCTTTTGGTTCTCAGTGATGCTTAGAGAGATAAAGAGACACCATCACTAGAAAGAAGGAGAACATTATTTCTCTGTGCAGTCAGTTAATGCAAACTTTCCTGGAGTAATTTGTGGAAGTTAGGAGGCCTCATATTTTCAAATCCGTAAGTAGGAGTGAAGTTTCTTAAGATAAGGTGAATACAAGGATGTACAGCTCTGAAAGAAAACATTATGGGTAATGGTTACTGGAACATAACATTGTTTACCTTTAAGGTGTTTAGATGCTGCAGAGACTCTTTTTGATAAGTACTAGGCAGAGCCTATATATGATAAGGTATCTCTGCCATGACATGTTGGAATCTGTGAAAAGCATCTTAGCAAAATATAGATCATACACCCTTGAGGTGTACAGAATAGGCTTGCAGTTAACCCTTCAGAGCCTTACACCTAACTCTCTCTTAGTTGATCATCCATAGTCCTAAAAGAGTGAAATACATTATACTGCAATGGATGTGTCATTATTTTAACCTCTCAGGAAGGTGTGACTGCTACCACAGCAGTCACTATGAAAGGGGGGAAATATTCCTGCTATAGTAGGAGTCTGCCTGTCTTAGAAAACATATTATTTGTGTTATGGGATAAAAAAGACATCTACAAAGGAGCTAGTTGCTAAGTACAAGACATCCTTATAAAAAGTGTCTAATGGCAAGAAAATCCAATTTTTTTCATTGTTACAGAGGATTAATACTTTTAAGAAAATCATTAAGTAGTACTTGTTCTTGTTTCTCTTTATGGTAGTAGATGTCTCTTGGACACATGTCCGTATTTTGCATTCATGACTTGTTTACAAACAAAAGATCCACATCATTAACATTCAGTACCACTTTGGTACACTGGCCTTCAGAGACGGTTTGTCCATAGCAAGGAATTTTTCAGAGTCAACAATTTACTATGGAGAGGGAGAAAGAGGAGGAGAGAGAGTTGTATAAACTGAAAACTGGTAATAAAACCTAAAGCATTCAGAGCTATAGTAACAATGTGAGATGTGGAAATTGAAAATACTTAAGCTTTATATGTTGGGTCTCTTACTGGTTGCCTTTTAATAGTTAGAAGAGAAACTTGATTTTATGCAGTCCTCATGGCTAATTAAAGATATTAATTTTATTCCAGAATCTCCTGGGATTGCCAAACAAAGGTTATTTGATGCTGCTTTAGGAACAAAACTGATTTCTACTGGGTAATATTTTGACAAAGTGCAAATCATCTCTTGTCTTTGTCAGTTGCTGTCCTATATCAAAAGCTGTGCACTGAAGTCCCTTTGATAGTGAAACCTTGTGACTTAGGAAGTTTCTCCTTTCCTCCAATGTTGAGCAATGTTAGAGTCTGTATATTTAGAGGTGTGGGGATGGTGAGTGGTACAAGAGGGCTTATCATTCTGCAAAAACAATTTGTTGTGGCTTTGTTGCAGTCAGTGATGTGCATTATTGACTGTTTATTCCTGATACTGTATTTTGATTTGTTAAATGTTTGTTAAATGTTGGTTCAGTTGTTAGCTGTGTATTCTGTCTCACAATGATTTTTCAATATGCAGTACTTGTCAAAGTCAGATTGCAGTGGATGTTGGATGTGCCCATCAGCCAGGTTGGTTATTTCTAGCTAAAGCTTGCTTTAGTTTAAGGGTTGCTATATCCTTAACTTTGTTCTGTTTCCATGGTTACTGTCTGTGCTGTTTAAAAAGGACTGCAGTGCCAATTTTATTAGATCTGGGCTCGGTAGTCATGCTAAAAAATTTCGAAAGAGACTGTCTTACTTATGCAGTGTTTGATTTTAGCCAATAAGATGGTTGAGATACAGTAATCATTGAAAATGGCACAGTCAACCATGGGTGCAGTCATACCTCAAACTCTAAGGGCAAGCAATCTAGACAAAAATAAAATTAATGGAGGGACAAATGTCCACAATCAGTGACAGGTGTTAAGCATTGGTTTTATAAACTTAGAAAGTTGCTAGAATAATACATTTTACATTAGCATGCATTTTTGAAGTCTGAAGGTCAAATGTATGTCATTATTTATTGACTTCAGTCCTCAGTGATTTGTCAGAAAACCACAAATTTTATGAGGAACAGATCAAAATATAAAGTAAAATCTGGACAATCTGTGAAAATATAGGTAGTTGAGATTTTATATGACATTTGATTACCGGGAAAATCTGACTGGGTAGGAGCCAATTTTCAGTGGAGGCCTGGGGAGAAAAGATCCAAAGTATTGCAAAGCATTTTATGAATAATAATTTTACAGAAATAATATAAAAAAATCAAATGTAGTTTAAGTAATTATACCAAATTAGACATAATATGAAAACATTGGTTAAGAGTAGATACAAGTTGTATGACAATGATATAAAATTTAGAGAAATTTTAGACAGTTTGTAGAGAAATTCAGTGTTCATTATTATAATGGAAACTGGAATTGCAATACAAAGTGAGATGAAAGCAGACTTACGGTATATTTAGAGAGAGAGCCAGGGAAGAGCAATTTATAGAAGTAAGGGAGTGAGTGAAAAAGGGAGAGTAAGAAGATGAAGGTATGGACATGTATTTGTCTAGATTTTTGGGATATAGTTTGTCCTGGTGTTGAGCAAGAGCAAAGTCAGCTTTTGGCTAGGAAGGCTTTCAGAATGGTTTTGAAGATGGGAGGGAGGGGGAGGGTATTGATCTGATGGATAGAAATAAGGAGCTCCAGGCCTTAGCAACAATGTATGAGTACATACAATGTCCAACAAATCTGATAGGTTTGTGGACAGACAGGAGTTTTTGGTCATTGGATTGTAACAACCAACTTGGAACATAATTGGGTAGAATGTTATTTAATGCTGGCCAAGTAGATGGACTGTGGATAATTTTATATGTTGTTAGAAGCTGTGTGTTAGTTGATTTTGTAGTTCTAACCAATTTAGTGTTTTTAGTGCTATACAGCGATGAATTCTAAAAGGAGTATTTGCTGCAAATTTGATGAGATGAATGGGTGCAGTACATCTGGCGGGTTTGTTAGAGCAAATCAGTCTAATATGCTTTTCAGAGATTAGATTTGTACTTGTTGGTGCTGTAAATGACTGGGAAAATCTGTGCTCATACAGTGAACTGCAGGTAGAATAGTTTCCTTTGCGTTCCCTATGCAGGTTTGTCTCCCATTTGCAGAGAGTTTCTGCAGTGTAAGTTAACTGACGAGACATTGATGCACTGATTTACAATGCTTTGAGAGGTGGATGAAGCTTGTACTTAAAATTTTTTGTTAGTCTGACTCTGTGAGCCAGCTGGCATTCGCAGACAGGCACTTCAGGCTCACAGGCGGAATTGTTAGAGCAAGAAGAAACAAGAGCACATTCTCTTATTTCTTATGAACAGAAGTTAGATTATGGTTTCTTGGTCACATGTGCTAGAAGGATGATGGTGATTCAGTAAAGAAGATCTGGGAGAGGCAGGAAGAAGACAAGAGGAAACAATGATGTCTAGCCAAGGGATAGATGGATTGCATGAGAGAGGATTTGTGAAAGCAAGCAAGGTAGGAGAGTGGCACTGAATCAAAAGAGGTGGTGACAGTTGGCATGATACCTAAACCGTCCATAGACAAATGGGGCAAAAAAATGATGATGATGATCATCATCATCATCATGGTGATGGTGATGGTGATGATGTGTATTCTACCACCAGTCCTATTTCTTAATCTCTGAATTAGGAAGCCATTAAAGTTTTGTAGGCTAGATGGGAAATGCTATTATTTGGCTTGAGTCTTTTTTTTTTTAATTTAAGCCATGTCTTGGAGCTAGCAGTCCTATTTCTCATGTTACCCAGATTTGCTGTAACTGTTTAAATATCCCTTCAGGTAAAATTTAACGACGTCACTATGAAACAGCAAAATGCTGGATAGTAAGAATATTGTGAAGACCTCAGGCAGAATAGATTTGGCTGAGAATGGTATATAGGAAAGTGATTTAGAAAATGCTAGTACAACTGCCCTTGCTTGTTAAGGACAGGTTACTGCATGACAGTAGGTATTTAAATTGTCTTTGGAGGTGGTGGAGGAAGTGTATTATTATACCAAAAAGGGTGTGTCATTGAGCAAGTTCGGACCCCACCACCTATTTACCTGAGGCAGTCTAGTGCTCTGAAGTAGAAGAATATAAAAATGTACTTAATAATGATGTTAAGTTGTTGAAAGGGGTTATCAGCAGATAGGAGTATCGTCACTGGCTACCCTAAGGAATTCCTTACACAAAATCTATGCCTATATGTGTAATTCACTGAAGGTTCTGACAGTGAATAGATACAATCATGCAGCAGCTGTAAACTCTTACGAACAACAAGGTTTCTTAAAATATAATAAGACTACATAGCTAGACACCCAAATTAAAAAAAAATGCTATTAATTATTGCCTGAGTAAAATTGCAGATATACTACAGCTGCCTGGATAGCCATGCATAGTGAGCTAACAGGATATTAAGTTCACAAATGACTCACCTAAGCTTAGAAAACCATAGAAGATGCTCTTTCCAACAGTGCCATACTGCTCCCCTGATAGTGGTCTTAAAACTGTTCTCAAAATAGTCCATACAGCTTCACATTTTCTTTGCATGGGACAATATACAAACAGAAACAAATCTTTACCAGCTTGTCTCCACCTCAAGTTGGTGCATGAGTTGTGGAAGACAGAGCAGTTGTTTGTCATCTTTGTTTTTGGTGAAGAGGGCTTGCAGTAAGTAAGAAAACTATAAAATGTATTGCGAATTAAATTGTCAATTGTCATTAGGTGGCTAATCTCTTATTGAAAAAGTCATCATCTTAGGCCACTCTACCTTAAGTGAGTCTGCTTCGAGTGCCTTTCAGGAATGTGTTCTCCACAGGCATTTTGTGCTATGGTTTCTTGATTATTGCTACATACCTTTGTCAATCATTACTACCCAGTCTGTGACTCCAGGAGTTGGACCTTCTGTGACACATCTATGCTTCAGGATTTGGCCTTCTAAAGCCTTGCTGGTTGGCGTTTCTCTTCTTGCAAATTTAATTTGCCTACCCTGGCATTCTTCACAACAGAAGTCTTCAAAATCAGATACAACAGATTTACTCACTGTATGAATTCATCTATCAGAAGTCACATGCAGTGGGTGATTGTTTCCCTATTTCTATTGCTCATGTGTTTGGATTACCTCTCCATGTAGCCCCGGTGAGTGAATTTTTCCACGTTTCGCAAGAAATAATTTTATATTCTTGGTTATTTATATTGTTCTGGTTTTACTTACGCTGCATATGGACAAACTGGGACTGATCCTTCCTTCCTAGCATGGCATGTGATGTCACGGTGTGCCAAAAGAAGGCAGATGTGCTCTGCTGCGGTAGCATTGTCACCTCACAGTAAGTTCGATTCTCAGCTAGATCGTCTTCTGCATGGAGACATGCGTGAATGGGTGTACCTTCGTTGAAGGTTGTGCATCAGGGCTGGTAACTCAGCACGTAAAAATCAACTACCAATCATTAGCGGACCGGAGTTCCACTGTGGCAACCCCTAACCGGGAAAAGCCGAAAGACACAAACAAACCACTTCAGATGGCCTTCTCACAGATCAGTTGATAAGATGGGAACACATCTGTCATGTATCTGGTCTCTTGCAAAGATAGCAAACCATTGGTGGAGAAGGTCTCTCTTCCTCGGAATTCTTGTGACATGAGATATATATTTGATTCTCCCTGTTC
Source organism: Protopterus annectens (assembly GCF_019279795.1). Taxonomy (NCBI): domain Eukaryota; kingdom Metazoa; phylum Chordata; order Ceratodontiformes; family Protopteridae; genus Protopterus; species Protopterus annectens. Next base: position 654,111,692 of record NC_056750.1, read on the forward strand.
CATGTGTATACTGTATTATGGCTGAACAAGTCACTTAACCTGATCAGCTTTTATGAGCTCTTCTCTGAGAGGAGGCACTTATGTCTAACCACTTCTCTTTTGATTTACAAAGAAAACAAGAACAGCAAAAGCAGAGAAACAACTAACACATGTGAGAATGGCCAAAATCTGATTGGAGAATTGATTCCTTGGAAGCTAACTCTTTTTAGAGTGGAAAACATCACAATAATCTTGTGTCAAGCTTACGTCTGAGCCAGTTTATTGTTAATTGTTGAAGGTAGATGCAAATTTGTAACTTATGTGTACTGCAGCAAGGAATAGTGAGAAACCTGAAAAGATGGTAGCATTTGTGATAATGATAGCTGACACATTTTCTTTTTTTATCGATGGTAAACTTATGAAATAGACACAAGTCTACAAAGCCTACCTTCTCTGGACAACTTTTTGCTTATAAACACAGGATGTCATGGCTATTATAAATTACTTTACATCTGTAGTGCAGATTGTCTGCCTTTCCTTTTGTGTAAAATGTGTATGTTTGGGTGACACAGTTGATGGATGTAAAACTCCTTCTGCCCTTTGATTACTCTGCTTGTATGTGTAACAGTCTTCCTGGGACTCACGTCTCTGTTACAAATATCACAAGGCAGATTTGGAATTCTCACTCAGATGCCACTTTCTAACTGTGGAATGTTTATGGGAAAATGCAAAAGTTCAGAAACTCAGTTAGCCATTAACTCAACCCTGCTGCATATTGAATATTGTTACAGCTTAGTTCCATGTAAGGATATATCGGTTTATATACACCCAAAGCTTTTCTTTTTTTTTTTGCAATCTCCATAACAGTCTGGCTTTCTAAAAAGTAATCAGTTACACTGCAATGACTAATCAGAGTCCCTTCCCTCTTCCATCCCTTTATTTTGTTGTCATATGTTGTTGTTTTGTGCTGTAGCCCATAGCTGACTCAAGATGTGTAGGTTTAGAAGAAACATGGCTGTAACACCATCATTCTTTGAATACAGCTGTAATACAGGCTACAACTGCAGGGAGAAGTAGATGGTTCTCATCCATTAAATGTGCCAAGTTAAGTAGAGAATGCCTGGGAGGAAATATAACCACTGCACACCACTCAGAGGTGGCATTTTAATAGAGAGCACCAACACTTACATTGCATTAGGTGAAAACAATTTTCATTTAAAAATATATTACTGTAGCCTTGATGCAGTAACATTTTAAAAATATTGCATTTGGGATATGTGCAGTCCATTGAGTTCATCTAGATCAATGGACGACTTCAGTAACTTTCCCAAAGGCTGTGTGACCTCGGAGGATGTACTATTAAGTAAGGGCATGCATGAATTGATGACCCCTGCATGGAGGGGTAGGTGTGGGAAATCCCCCCCTTCCCACCACCACTGCATCATTTAGAACTTGCAAGTAATTTTGCAGTAAAGCAACTTTTGCTGAAACAGTCTGTTAGTCCAGCAGGACTTGATGGCCCATGTCATAACCCCTCACACTGAGCCAAGCAGATTCTCCGGGGGAGGGGGGTGTCTGACCTACTAAGGTTAAAGTGAAAGAGCTGTAAGTGATTTCTTTTTTTTTTTTTGACTGCTGTGAAAGTGAGTGTTCATTTCAAGCCACGGTGGTGCAACGGTAGCATTGTCACCTCACAGCAAGATATTTTCCTGTTTGATTCTTGGCTGGAGTACCTTCTGTGTGGAGTCTGCATGTCCTCCCCATGGTCGAGTGGCATTCGAAAGACATGCGTGAATGGGTGTGCCTTTGTTGAAGGTTGGGTGTTGGGCACCTCGGCACCATAAAAATTGACTACCAATCATTAGCGGACCGGAGTTCCGTTGTAGCGACCCCTAACCAGGAAGAGCCAAAAGAAAAACAACAACTCTTTTTGGGAAGGTGTTTACTTTCCCTGGTAATGAGGTCATGAGTGGTATGCTCTGGGGAGGACAGTCAGAGCAATGTGGTCTAAGGAACTGCAGCTCCAACCTGGAGAAGAAGTTCATGTGTGATTCAATACAACAGAATTATAGAATTTTGCATTTATCTTATAAGATCCCAAAGGATTATGTTTAGCAAAGGAGATACTGATGGAGTCAAAACAGTAGAAAGACTTGGCATTAATCATATCATACAGTGTAAAGACAGAAAGGCAGCCACTATGTTTATCCTGTGGGAATGCTTATGGAAGGCTGTAGATGAAGATGATGAGGAAGCACAGAAATGAGAAATTAGGTTAAATTATTGCTGTTAAACCCCTTTAGAATTATATTTATTTCTGCAAGGACCTAGTCAAGATGACAGCAGTTTGAAAAAAAATGGCAGCTATGAATTTAGTAATTCATCTCCCAGGCGCCTGTTTGTAAATGTTTCATCTCTCACACCCCTTCTTACACTTATAAAGGGTACCAGAACTTGTCAGAGATTTGAGATGCAAGGCTAGGATTAAAAAGGCCCTGTGGCTGCTAGCTTAGTAAACACCTATGAACCTATGAAACACTAAGAGGTCTGAATGTGTTTTTGTTATGGATTACAATGAAGATATTGAAACTATGTCCAAAACGTATATTTTTATTCAGACATTTTTGTATTCCTACGCACACACTGCTGCCATCAATCTTGTCCGAGGCTTATAATTTCACTCTTTTCCTTTCTTTATTTTAGTCCTATAGGAGGAGGGGCAAGCACCATGTGACCGAGTCCTGAGCCTGTGACACTGCATACTGATGGTGGAGAGTTTGTCTAATGAAGAGCTATCTGGCAGTCATCAGTTGTTTTGGCCACTGCTCTGCACTTTTGCTCTTCTATGTATAAGCCTAATGGCCTTTGTTTCTTACCACCCAGATCCACCCATGGTCAGTTATGCAGTGGGGAAGTTAGTAGTACAGACATTTGAACTATACACCCAGAGAGAAGAGTGCAGGCTTCTGGTAGCTTGGTTTGTTTTCTTGCATCTGACTTGTGTTTCTCTTGGAATGCTAGGTGAACACAGTACATAAGCAACATAGATGTAAATTAATTATTCTGCACCAATGAGATGAAGAACAAGACTGCATCTTTGTGAAATAAGGGGTCATGACATAGAGGTGGAAGTGGGTGCGCATTAAGGGTATTGTGAGACATTTCCCCTGCAGGTACATTTGGTTGGGGACACATGGTTAAAGTGAAATTCAGCTGCAGATAAATATGGCTGTCACATATTGCAGGCACACAGAAGCATGCAGTGGCAAATGCAAATAACCAAGTGCATAGGAGCAGGGGAAGTGATGTGCATTATGCTTGGCTGCTGTACATGCTTGTATAACTATAACATATAGAAGTGTGCTCCAGCATGGAGGAAGTCATGCATGCTGCTGTAATCATGCTTATACTTCAGTATGTCTTTTAGATAATCTTACATAGACACTGTGAAGGAGGTAATGGTCCACTCACATACACTCCACACACATGCACATGCATGCACACACCAGTAATAAAGGCACTGCCCATTGTATGGTACATTTTCACTTCTGTTGACGTGTCCACTGGACATCCTGCTGCTGATGCCTATCATACTGTTTGCTGTCTCTAGGTGCCTTGAGGGACATGGGCATTATTTATTCCTGTGCACTTGGTTTTGAAGCTGTGGGCATAGTGCTGCATGCTTCTTTGTGCCTGCAGTGGATTTATGACAGCCATATGTCTCTGTCACTGAATTTTACTTCATCCATATGTCCCCAACCAACTGGACTTGTATGGAAATATCTTGCCATCTAATAGCCTGACCCCCCCCCATACATATATATCTCTTGTATATGTCTACCTCATCATACTGAGCATATAATATTTGATTGTGCCTTGTCACACTGTATTTATAATACTTGGTTTTTTTTTTTGCCTCTCTGCTATCACCAGTATATGCAGAATCATTTGCAGTAGCTAGACTGCACAACTAATTTCACATTGTGTAACATCCAGACTACTATTAGTATATCTCAGCATAGCACCCTCAACAATTATTACTGAAACCCTTTCCCATCAGACTGAGCATGGCATAATACCCATTCGCACTGAACCCTCTGTCAAATTTCTTAATGCTAAGAGAGCGCACTACCCTTAACTGATGTGTTGCCAGACTACTAGCATTAGATACCTTGAAGCAGTGTAGCAGCTGCTTCATGTTCACTAACAATCCATTGTTTCTACCAAATAGTAAGTACACCTGTGAGACGTGTACATATCTATTTACAGTGGAGACAAACCTCTGATGACACCTGGTTGTCAGAGCTCTCCATAGCCCTGCACTACCACAGTACAACACTTGCAGTAAGCCCATATATGTTGCAGTAGTAACTAAATCCATTCCTAAGTCTCCCAGGCCTCCTAGACAATGCATCAAGGCATTTAACCCTTACCTACAAAGCTCACAACAGCTCCAGCTGCTACAGCACTTACAACACCTACAGCTGCCAGCTCAAACAACAGTCACCTGAACTGTACTCCTAATTGCCTGAACATACTGCTACACACTACATCTTAGTCATAGGTGTCTGCATAGTTAGACATACTGACACACCACTCACTAGGCTTAGCAATAGCAGAGTGACATTAAGCTGTTTCACAGGTGCCAGAATTTGTGGTGTTGCCAGCACAGTTAGACCCCCCCTCAGTGAAGTATGAAAATGACCTTAGATGTTCCATTTTGAAAGATCTGGAGAAAAAACACGGTTGAGCTATTTTGTATTTTTCTGAGGCTGGAACAAAACTAGTCCAGAGCAGTATTTTGCTGTCACTTTAAAGTGGGCCATAGTAAATGTTAAATATAATTGATTTCAACAATTGGCTCAATAAAAGTGTTATTCTAGAGGGGATGCAGTATGTATTATCTAGGAAAGAGATAAGAGACTGTCCTTCCTGCTTTGCCAACAATTGCTTTCATCCCTCAGGGTTTCTTTAAATTAGCTAAAACAGGGCCTTTTTTAGACAGAGTCAGTCCTTTGTACAAACCAGCCTAACAAATATCAATCAGTTCTATTTGAGTGTGACACTATGTAATGTTGAAACAAGAAAATGCCCACCATCATGGCTTTCCTGACCCGTGATAGCATACAGATTTGTATAATTTTAGAAACTTGATTCTAATGCAGTGAAGACAATCCCCTTTTACTGGAATCTAATGCTTATCACTCATTCAGACCCTCTGGTGAAGGAGGTTGCATTTCTGGTAGGGTCATGTTCAGGTACATTGGCAGTTTCATCACCTAGTGACTAATCCAATAGGATAACAACTTAGAGCTCCTGTAATTCCTTGTACCTACTGTCAAACCCACATACCATATCATTGCTGACTGTAGAACCCCTTCCATATCTCCATGTCCCACAATGGCTTCTTAAACAAATTAACACGCTTAACTGTTGTACTTAACACTTTTATTCTGGCCAGTTTTAAGTACTTATCTGTAAACTGGCAAACATATATCACAAACAACAAATATGTACACAGATTTCTGGACATCATCAGTTATAACTCTGTAGACCAGATCTTGTACCCTTCCATATCAGGACCTGTAATCTACTTGGCATTGTTCTTACAAATGTAGCACTAACATAGTCCATGCCCGTAGTTGCCCCATTGCTGGTAAGATCAGACCACTATGCTGTCACATTTTTTTCCATAAGGACCCTGCCTAAGATGGCGTCTAATCCTGTCGTCTTCTGGGATTTCTGTAGAGACACTCATCTAGCACTCTGCTATGACCTCAAGAGACTTAAGAGCTCTTCATCCCATCATGACCCAATAGCAAAGGTGGCCACTTGTGCCACTGATTTCTTTTCTGACATACATTCCTGCTTCTTTTCCCATTTGTCACAAATATAATGCTAAATTTAGAAACAAGCCCCTGTTTTGGAACCCCAGTATCAACAAATATTACAGCAAAAGAAAAAAAAAATGCTGGCTCCAAGAAATAAATTCAAACTACCCTACAATAGGAGTGACCATAGGAAGTTAAGCAAAGAACTTGGAAGTTAGATCAACACCTGCAAATGCAAATGTGATTTATATATATATATATATATATATATATATATATATATATATATATATATATAAAATTCTGTTCTTTGAAAATACACTTTATCGAAGAACAGCGAAAGTGCACTTAAGCGAAAATGCACTTTCGCAAATGACAGTTTACTGAAGCACTGTACAGTGGGGATAAGGAAATATACCCTTTCCCCCACTGTAGTACATTCTCGGAGTTAGTATATGTAAGTAGCAGGGGGTGTGGGGGCTACAGGGGGGGGAGTCAAGCCCCATTGCAAAAATGTGTTTTTAGTAAGTTTTGCAGTTTCTTTTTTATGCTTTGGTAAACTGTCATTCGGAAAAGTGCATTTTCGCTTATTTGCACTTTTGCTAGAGTGGGTTTGGATTTCTGTTCTTTGATAAAGTGTATTTTCGAAGAACAGAAGTAAACCTATATATATATATATATATATATATATATATATATATATATATACTTTAAAAAATGATGATTTGAACATCGATGTTCATTTTCATGAGACTGAAAATACTGAAACCTGACATACCTGAATGGTGAAGCTTTCCCAGGGTAAATAAACACTTGCCCAACATGCCCTTTTCTCCACTGTAGTGCGATTCTGGAGTAGGTATATATAGCTGGGGGGGGGGCAAATCACCCACCTGGGTGGGTTTTAATTACTTCGGTGTGTATTTAGTTATTTGGTAAAATAGATACTGTCATAAGAGATGTAGGTACACTTGTGGAAAACAAAATTTCTTTTGACCTCACTCAGCAACTGTCAATAGTAAATCCTTTTAAATAGTACAATTAATAGCCAAAGGCATATTGTTGTCATTCAGGGAGACTCTTGTCCCTCTCTTTCATTATTATAACACCCATAATAGAATATAATGCTCCCTTTGGCATGTATCCATCTGTCTAGGTATATGGCCCAACCAGAAAAAAACACAGCACTTCCTCATCAAAAGAATCTCATATATGAACTCTCTAATCTGTACAGAATGTGTAAACATCCTATTACTCAGCTTCATCTGGCTTCTACATGGTGGCCTTTGCTTAGCTTAAAAGGCTGCGTGTGAATTCTGTCCTGCTTGACCTTCTACATGTTCATAAAACAAATATTACCAATATCCATTCTAAGGATCTTAATCTTCTTCATAATATTAACAGAACTTTCTGGAAAAGTTGGTACTTCTCTCAAAGGAAACTGTCTATCAGTTAAGCCCATTCTCCATATCAGGCAAAGTAGTTTCTTAACTTTAAACACAAACTAATAAATAAAACAAAGAAAGGATGAGCTCTGAGGCAGTTATAGCCAATGGATTTATTCAATACTTTTGTACCTAAGAAAAGGACTTCTTCAGAGTAAAAGATACTCATTAAACCCCAGTTTATAAAGACCAGCATACATACAATAATTGAATAATGATTCCCAAACAGTGAAGTAATTCACCTTAAAGAAACATAAACATGCTATCACATTAAATGAGTAGTACCTTAGTTGAAGCAAAATAACAATATAAAAAACTCATTCTACAAAATCACAATGCAAAGGCTACTTTTAACCTTAAAATGGAACTAAGGGTATATTTTCATTTAAATCGGGATACAGTATGGTGTTTGTTTGAAACTGCCACTGTAATTCCTTAAACTGTAGGTAGTCATCAATTGGTCCACCCCTCTGCCCTAAATCAACGTGGTCAATTAGTATAAATTTAAAAGAATGGCTGTCAAACTTTTGAATATGTGCAGATAGAGCATTCTTAGAATCTTTTTTCACTATAGCATATGTGTGTTGGTAAATTCTATTTCTGAAACTATTCTTAGTTTTTTTGACATAGAAACAGGTACAATTTTGACATAATGCCAGATAAACCACCCCTTTTGTATTACAATTGTACCTCTTATATAATTTTATAATGCCAAAGCTACCTAATTCAACTTTGTTTGTTTCCAGGATGAATTTACACTGTGAACAATGTCCACATTCATTTATTCTACCCACCTGCTGAGGATATTTAACTTTCTCCAACATATTTTTTATATAAATGTCCTTTTTATGTACATTTAGTGGGTTCGCTCCAACAATGTAGACATATTCAGAATCTAGGTCGAAGACCTTCCAGTTTTTATGTATTACTTGTTTAATGTCAACAAAATTACTATTGTATGTTAAAGCTTTACAAATCCTCCTGTTTTCTAAGTTGGTCCGATTATTCATAGGTATTTGGCTCCCATTGATACCAAATAAAGGAGTATCCTGGCCACCTGTCCTTTTTTCCATTACTTCCCTAAATATATTATTAAGGAAAGTAACTGGATACCCTCTTCTTAACAACATATTTTTTAACAGTTGACATTGTATTTTAAATTCACCCATATCCAAAACCATGCATGCAAGACGTACACATTGTCCTTTAACTAATGACCTCTTCTGACGGATGAGATGCCAGCTGTTAAAATGGAACAGCATGTTTGAGTACGTAGGTTTTTTAACAGTTGACATTGGATTTTAAATTCACCCATAACCGAAACCATGCATGCAAGACGTACACATTGTCCTTTAACTAATGACCTCTTCTGATGGATGGGATGCCAGCTATTAAAATGGAACAGCTTGTTAGAGTATGCAAGTTTCCTTTAAATTTTAGAATCAAATTTCTTGTCTAGTTTGTTTTTCCTAATGGTAACATCTAAATAGTTAACTTTGTCTTCACACAAAGTCATAGTACATTTGAGAAAATCAGTAGTGTTTGAATGTATTCAAAAAACTGATCTAGTCTCTCCTGAGTGTCGGTCCAAAAATTGTGATATCATCTGAGAAACTCCTATATAAGGACCAACAAACTGAGAAGATAGAATTGGTAACAAAATTGCTCTCCCAATATGCCAGTACTATGTTGGCAAAATGGGGGCACTCCCTGACCCTCTAAATGCCAAGGTTTTATTCCTCTGTGCCTCAGGGACAGTCTATTCTTACACAGTTTTAATACACACCAGCCCCCATTTTAATGTCTCCACATTTATAAAAAGGATAGTTTCAGGTAGTCAGTTTGGCATGAATAAAAGTGGGCAGCAAGACAATAGGGCACAACAACAAAAACAATGTAAATGACTAAATAAATGGCAACAAGCCATTTGAATTGTTATAAATTGCAATCCACCAAGACAGTAATGCTTGGAAGCTCAGCTTATGCCTTCAAAGAGCTTCATCATTAAATAACTAGCCTTTATATACATCTGATTAAAACAAATGTTAGTGTGATTATAAGTACTGATTTCATTTAATTTTTGCTGATCAGGTGGATGAATCCAGAATGGAACCTTTTTGGTCATGGTCAGAAAAAAAAAGAAAACTAATGACAAATTAAGATATGTAGACAGAATCACAATATCAAAGAAAGAATGCATCTGAGAATAAAAACTGTGCAGATATCCACATGCATCAGATAATATTTTAATAACAGAAAACAGAATATTGTAAAAGTTTAATTTGACAATGTAAAGAGAGTCTAGAATTGTCACTACTACTGATTCATAGATTCACAGGTGTATACTAGGCAACCAGCAAGGCCCTTATAAGCCTAGCCGTACAGGACATACCAAATGTGACCCACACATTTCATTTATATAGGGGATAATTTACTGACTGCCTGTGCCCATCAGAGATATAGATGCTAGATCAGGGGTGAATTTCAAATTACCGGATAGAGCAAGCATCTGCAGTCCATCCACAGAAAAGCTTGAAAATCAGGTTACAGAAATGACAGCAATCCTAATAAAAGGAAGATATTCATATGATGAATGTATACCTCTCAACTGTAGCAAATGCCTCGGTATTTACCAGTTTTGAGGGCAAAATAATTGGGTGCCACAAATTCCAGAATGGCACCTTTAATTCCCATTTTTCTTTTGATCATGCTCAGACTGTTGTAATGTTAACTGAATACTGGCAGGCATACAGCACCAGCAGTGTGCAGAGTGGTGCTGCTGTGTATGTACAAATTGCATATTATTGCAGTACAATTTAATTAACTTGTGTCTTCAACTCCTGCTGCAAGCTGAGTCCAGCGGCAGTCCACCCAACACCCACCAGTGCCCATCTGTGTGCACAGCTTCTCTGGCTCCTTTGGCAGCTCGATCTTCAGGTAAGTAAAAAAACAATAAAAAAAAAGTTAAAAAGCGGGTAGTGTACGGGTCAGTATTATAACATCAAAGTTGCAAAACTTTGAATGTTATAATATCGAACCAATTACATCGAAGGATGAAAGTAGCGAAGCCCCGGAACATCGGATTCCTACCTAGGGCAAGATTTCGGTGGGCCATTTCGTGGCTTCACTCTTTCCTCCACTGTGGTGCGATAGTTACAGACCTTAGAGTTAGGGTGCGGGTTAAGGTAAGTGAATAGATAGGAATGTATGTACGGTTTAGTGTAGGATTAGTAGTAGGGTTTTGTTAAGTGTATTTGTGTGTGTATTTATTAGTTTGTTTGTGTATAGTTTCGTACAGGTAAGTGTGCGATAGTTATGGACCTTACGGTTAGGGTGCGGGTTAAGGTTAGTGGATAGATAGGAATGTATGTATGGTTTAGTGTAGGATTAGAAGTAGGGTTTTGTTAAGTGTATGTGTGTGGTTTATTTATTTTGGTGTGGTTGTGTTGTGTGTATGTTTCTCGGAACAGCAAATTTTTTCCCTGGGAAAAAATTCGCTATTCTGAGTGTTCGATGTTGTCATATTTCGAAATTCCAAATTCCAGCTTATGGTGTTCGATATTTTGGAATTTCGAATATATGATATAGACCCTAGTGTACATAGATGTACATTCAAGCAATAGTGCATTAGTGTGTAATCTTCAACTACCAACATATTGTACAGTGACAGCATCAAAAAACAGCCAGTATAAGTTTTGTATAACAGTATGGGCTAAGTGAGGAAAAAAACAGAAAAAGTCTCTGTATTCTGTTGACTATGTGAACGTGTTATGTGTATGTGACACAATACCTGTAAGCTATAATGAGAGACCTCTGTAGTTTGAATGGATATGGATTCCTGAACATTTTAAATGGATGCGAGTAAATATCTGTATGATCCAATGCACCATTGTATATAAAGGCATAAACAAAGATACTTTGATAAGAATATTTGACAAAATCCTGTGTATTGCTTGCATAGTGTTTCTGTTTCTAATTTCCTATTCAAACTATTGCTCCTGGTACACACATCCTAATTTCATTGTAAGGGAATTGTATGGAGTAAGTCAGCTTCTCATGTTCGTGTTTATCTCTGCTGTTCATAGTAAATGTCAGACTAAGACCTAGCAGCCAAGTACATTAATTTAAAAACACTCAATAGCTTTTAGTAAAATTGGTAGTTTGGGAGTGTAGTCAAGGAAGTGGTGAAGCAGAGGCCGGAAGTGGGAAGAAGGGAGGGCTGAAGAACATTTGAACGGCAGAGTATGCAGAGAATCATGCTGATCAGGGGAAGCCAATCTACCCCCTCCAAAAGTAAAAGAGATCTGTCACCTGTAGTTTTGTCTGAACAGAGTCAGATGAATCTGATGTATCTGAATATGAAGACATGCAACTCCTCTCCACTTATGAGGATTCTGATGCAGAGGATTCCATTCCTTCAGCCTCTCCCCCAGAGGATTTTTTCCTTTGGTGAAACCCTGCATACCTTAAGGGAGCATTTCCAATTGGAGAGTCAGGACTACCCTCAGTCTAAAAAGAGACTCAGAGAATTCCTAGCTCTTCCACAACACATAACTTTGGCCATCCCCCCGGTCCTGGATGTTGTGGAGGATGTTTTCCTCGAATCCAGCTTGACTCCTGATGCCCTTCCTCCTGCTCCCAGAAAACCAGACCGGTACTATAGAGTCCCTGACTCACACAAATATCTTTTTAAAAATCCTACAGCTGACCCTGAGGTCATTTCTCAAGGGCCAAAAGGAATTAATTAATTTATTTATTTATATTTGTTGACCAGGAGTGTCCAACTGGACGTAGGTCCATTTTCAGCGGAGGCCTGGGGAGAAAAGCTCCACAGTTAAATAAACAGACAGTAGTTACATTGGATTACATAGCAATTAACAATTTAACATAGCAATTAATTACAAACATATTTACAGATGAAGAACATAGTACATCAGTAGGCAACTAGAATCTTTATCTGTGAAGTACATAACAGACATTAACAAATGTTACAATAAGAAGTTCCTGCTGTATAATAAGTACTAGGCTTATGAGCATCTGAGCTTTCTATAATCAAGGTAGTTAGTGGGGTGGAAAGAAAGGTAGTGGTTGGATGGGGTGGGTGATATTAGAGTGGGAGTTGCAAAGGCATAGCCACCATGTTTTTAGGTGCGCTTTTAGTAAAGTTTTGAAGTGGGTGCATGATAGTATGGAGGTAATTGTGGGTGGGAGGGAGTTCTATAATTTGGCTATGGTGCAAGAGAATAGTGCTTTACCAGCAGAGTTATTGGCTTTAGTGATCTGCAAGTGATTTTTTTTTGCTGGATCTTAGTGGTCTGGTGGTGCGATAGGGTTGGAGTAGATTCTGGAGGGATAGGACATTTAGTGGATGGTTTACTAGTCTGTGGGTAAGTGAGAGTTGATACCACTGAAGGAGGTGAGGGAGTTCAAGCCAGCCCAGTTCAGCAAGTGAGAGACAGTGGTGGCTATGATAGGATGCTCCTGTGGCGAATTTGGCGATTTTGTTTAGCAGGTCTCTAGCTTGTTTAGATTGCATTGCCTTAGGTTGGTATATATTGGAGAGGCATAGGGTGGAGATAAGGTGGTAATTTGCTATTGAAATCTTTGCTGAGAAGTTGCTTATTTCTGTATAATGCCCCTAGTTTTTTTGTGGACTTTTTAATGGTAATGGATATGTGAATGTCAAATTTTAGTTTATTGTCTATTTCCACTCCTAGCAATTTGGTGTGTTCAGTTGGGTATATAGTGGTGTTGTCTTTTGCTGTGATGTTAAAGTGAGAGTTGTTTTGAGTATGTTTGGTGGGTTGGAAGATGAGTAGTTTAGTTTTGTTTGGGTTGAGTATTAATTGGGCATTGGATAACCAAGTTTCAACAGAGGAAAAGGCTTCCTGTGTGACTTTTTGCAGTTTGGGTAGGGACTGGGCTGAGCAGATGATGGTTGAGTCATCTGGATATTGTATGAGTGTGCCATGTTTGGTGGCAGAGGCTAGATTATAGGTGTAAACAGAGAAGAGTAGGGGTCCAAGGATGGAACCTTGGGGAATTAAAGCAACCTCTACTAAGAATCCCACCCCCTCAGACAGGGATTCCCGAGCACTGGACAGATGGGGTAAGAAAGTATACACCTCAGCTACTCTTGTTATCAGGGCACTAAATTGTCAGTTCCATATGCTGAAATTTCAGCAGCATACCTTGGAACTCCTTAAACAAAAAATGTCTTCCTTTCCAGCTTGGGCAGAATCTAAAGATTTACAAGAGTTAATGCATTCTGCTAGTCAAGTAACTAAACACACCTTGCACTGTGGTTTTGATGCCCTAGAAGCTTCTTGCAGGGCACCAATCACTGGATCTGTCATTAGAAGACGTGAATGGCTTAAGGAACAGCCCCTGCCAGATCATGTCAAATCTAAATTGTTAGATGCCCCCTTGCACAAAGATAACTTATTTGGCACAAAGGAAGAAGAGGTCTTGAAAAAGATGGAAGAAAAAGCAAACTCTATGCAAAAAGTTAAGGATTTATTGCAGGTCCAGCCCCTTAGGTTCAGCAGGCATTGCCCCTCCAAATACTGGTCCTTTCCTGCTCCCATTAAACCAGCCCAGCCTAGGCCCCATGGAAGCAGCCCCCCCCCAACCCCGACAGCAGCCCCAGGAATGCAGAGATCTAAGCAGTGGACTACCTCCACTTCATAACCGGGGAGTTCTAAGCCACCCCCTTATGATAAAAACTCACAATGACTCATCTCCTCCACCCTCTCCCTCTGCCCACCTTCACTTACCCCTAGGAGCAAAACTCTCCTTTCACTCAAGCACCCGGGCCACCATTACCAAGAACCACTGGGTTCTGAACATTGTGCCTCAGGGATACAAATTTTCTTTCCGCACCCTTCCAACCCCAAAAGGGTTCCCAGATCTACCACCAAATCAAGTGGGCTGAGGCTCAAAAGCAAATTATTTCACTTCTCTCTATGAGGGCAGTAGAGCACGTTCCTGCAGAACAGATAGGCCAAGGTTTCTACTCCAGACTTTTTCTGTTGCCCAGAAAAGAGGGCACCTGGTGCCTCATCCTTGATCTATCCATTCTAAGCCCCTTCCTGGTGATCACAAAATTCAAAATGCTCACCCTCCAGCAGCTGCTACCTATGCTCTCCAAGGACACTTGGCTAGCCACCCTAGATCTAAAAGAGGCGTACCTCCACATTCCATTCAGGGGATCATGCAGGAAATATCTCCACTTCAGGGCAGGATCTCAACACTTTTAGTTCTCTGTGCTTCCCTTTGGCTTATCTACTGCTCCCAGAGTTTTCACAAAATGTCTCACTCCGGCCATTGCCTTTTGCAGACAAAGAAATATTCAGATTTACCCATACTTAGATGCCTGCCTTATTCAGTCAGACAGCCAGGAGAAGCTGCTCAAGTACCTGGCCTTTGTAAAGACCCTACTAACCTCCCTAGGGTATACAATCAATGAAAAGAAATCCAAACAGGTGCCCACCCAAAGGATAATCTTCCTGAGAACAAGTCTGGACACAGCTTCCCAGATGGCATACCTTACTCCAGAGAAACAAATTTTCCTGACAGCCTACTTCTCTCAACTAGCCACCAGGCCCCAGCTAACAGCAAGGAAGATCCTGCAAGCTCTGGGGTTCATGGCATCTTGCATACTACTCATTCCATATGAGGAAACTACAGTGGTACCTAAAGAGCCTTTGGTGCCAACACTCTCAAGACCTGGAAACTCTTCTACCTATAATTCCTTGCCTCAGAAAAGATTTCCTTTGGTGGGCAATGGCATACTCCCACAACAAAGGGAATGCCTTTCTCCCCAACCCCTGCTGCCCAGACCCTCACCACAGATGCATCAGACTACGCTTGGGGTGCACACCTGGATGGTAGGTGCATTCAGGGCCAATGGAGCCCACAGCAAATAGCTCTGCACATCAGTCAAAAAGAGATGATGGCTGTGCAGCACGCCTTGATAGCTTTAAAATCCCTTCTCTCTCCAGGGACTCTCCTGATCAAAACAGACAACACCACTGTGATGTGGTATATCAACAAGCAGGGAGGGACTCACTCCTACCCTCTATGCAGGCTGGCCATGAC
Source organism: Protopterus annectens (assembly GCF_019279795.1). Classification (NCBI taxonomy): domain Eukaryota; kingdom Metazoa; phylum Chordata; order Ceratodontiformes; family Protopteridae; genus Protopterus; species Protopterus annectens. The sequence goes on from NC_056750.1 coordinate 654,127,047, forward strand.
CCTTTGGCACACAGCCTCTGTCATGCTACTACACCTGCTAGCACAATTTCTGCCAGGCTGTCTCAACTCTCTGGCAGACCATTTAAGCAGAAATCTTCTGGACCCCCACGAGTGGCAACTCAACAGAAGTACTTTCACCCTAATAGCTCAGAAATGGGTGAACCCCAAAGGTCAACCTCTTTGCCTCTCACACCAACCATCAGCTCAGCAAATTCTGTACCAGGGAGCATCACTGCATGGCTTGGAAGATGGATGCCCTGTCCTTCCCCTGGGTCAATTTATCAGTCTATGCCTTTCCTCCCCTACCTCTCATCCCCAGGGTACTGCTCAAAATAAGGGAGGAAAAACCATGACCATTCTAATAGCTCCAGACTGGCCCCAGCAGCACTGGTACCCCTTGCTGTGCAGCCTGTCCTCGCTACCCCCGTGCAGTCTTCCTCAGATTCCAAACCTCCTGAACCAGAGGGAAGAGGAGTTCTTGCATCCCCAATTACAGACACTCAGCTTGGCAGCTTGGCTTATTCCCTAACCCCGAACCAATCTGCCAACCTCAGTAAACAGGTTCTGGATGTTATCCATGAGGCCAGACGTCCTAGCACCAGAAAGTCTTATGCTGATAAATGGAAAAGGTTCTGCACCTGGATCCAGGCTAAGGGAGCCAATATGGCACAGCCCTCCCTTCCTCTCATCCTAGATTACTTGCCTGACCTACTACACAGTGTCCTCTCTTTCTCCACTATAAAAATTCATGCCTCTGCTATTTCTGCTCATTTTCTCACTGAACAGCTCCTTTTCTCACACCCTTTGATCAAACAGTTCCTAAGAGGGGCTAGCAACTTGAGGCTTCCCAGAAGGGCACCAACACCAGCTTGGAACCTTACTTTGTATTGGAAAAGCTCACCCAGCCCCCTTTTGAACCAGCTTCTTCTTCTGAAGAGCTAAAATTTCTCTCCTGGAAGACAGCATTCCTTCTGCCCATCACTTCAGCCAGAAGTGTCTGTAGCAGAAAGCACTCATGGCTGTGGAACCCTTCATCATCTTTCATGCAGACAGGGAATTCCTCAGAACTAACTCATCCTTCATGCCCAAGGTGCTGTCCATTGTGGCTCTCAACCAATCCATTCATTTGCCCACCTTTTTTCCTAATCCCCATAACAAGGGGGAAAGGATTCTTCAGTCTCTAGATGTGTCAGACAGCTCAGATTCTATCTAGACAGGACTAAATCCTTTAGAAAGTCTGATCAATTGCTGGTTAGCTTTGCTACAGGGCCAGGAGGCAAAGCCATCTCTAAACAAGCTATTTCCAAATGGATAGCACACTGCATCCATTTCTGCTACAAACAGCATGGAAAGCCTCCCCCCCAAGGGGGTCAGGACACACTCCACCAGAGCAGCCTCTACCTCTGCGGCTTTCCTCAGAGAAGTCCCCACCAGGGACATCCTGGAGGCTGCAACATGGACATCTGTTCACACTTTTACCAATCATTACCACCTGCCTCTCTTCTCCAAATCCAGGGCAGGGTTTGCCTCTGCAGACTTGCAGGGCATCCTAGCCAGCCCCTAGTTTCATTGACTGCCTCCACCCTTTTTCACAGCTTTGGGAATCAACCCAAATATGATGACTGCAAAAGTGAAACATGAAGAATATAGTACAGTTGTGTACACTTACCATAAATGTAAATGTTCGAGTGTATTCACTGTTGCAGTCCTGATCCCCCCTCCATCCCACTTTCTTCTCTTTCTCCTTTTATTACCTTTCTAACTTGTTGTTCTCCTTTCCTTTCAAGGGACATATTGGTATTTATTTTCCACTGGTGGGGTTTCTTCCACCAGACCCTGGCCTCCTACTTGGGGGCTCCTGACAGGTTAGGGCAAGAAAAACAGATGTAGTGGCGTTGGCTGCCTTACTTTATACTACTGACGACCTGACATCAGTCCTCAAGTGATAGCAACCGATGCAGAAATACTAAGTCTCTGGTATTCGGGCCGGCCGAGGGCTACCCTGGTAGGGATAACCTAAATGTGACGACTGTAATAATGAATACACTCGAACATCTGCATTTATGTAAGTGTCCACAACTGTACTTTTGGGAGTGTAGTCAAGGAATTAGTGAAACGGAGGCTGGAAGTGGGAATAAGGGAGGGCTGAAGAACATTTGAACGGCAGAGTATGCAGAGAATTGGAATGTCACGTTGTTGTTGCAGACTGCATTAAACGACATGGATGGAGAGCAAATAAAAGATAGCTAGAGTATGACTTGGTAAGTATACAGTAAGATTACGATGATGAGGAAGTGTATTGTCTCCCTTTGTGTTCTTTACCCCAAATGGATAATCAGATGGTAAGGGGGTGATAATGCTTAATAATACTTATACAGAAAAACTCACATTCCTCCTAAAACGTCTTATCACATGTTAGCTAGTGTAGGTGCCCTGGCCCCTGACTGCCCTCAGGAAGAAGAGATACAACTTTTTTTTGGCAGTCCAGATTTTTGCAGAATGTCCAGATTTTTGCCTCAGATTTTGGGTCTGTTAAGGAGGAAACAAGCCAAAAACAGATCCAAACTACTTTTAATAAGTAAGCACTTTCATTTCAGAACAATATAAAAATTGTTCTGAAATGAAAGTGCTTATTAAAAGTAGTTTGGATCCATTTTCAGCTTGTTTCCTCCTTTGCTTGGTTTGTAGTTTGTGTTTTGGTATTTCATATTTTGGGTCTGTTCCTTATAAAATTTGTGGCTGGATTTTTGTGCCAAATCAGTCAGGAAAGAATTGAATTCAAAAGTAATGACACATTTGAATTTCAGACTTCATAGCCTTCAGATAATTCATGTAAATACAACTTGTACAAGATCTTTTATTCTAGCAATTTCTGAAGTTTCTAAGAGCATTAAAACAGTATTTAAAACTTGTCCCTATTTTTGGGGCTTTGCCCCCCCATTACTTTTGTCTTTGTCCAGATCTTTGTGCTAAGATGTTGAAAGATATCTGTCAGCCTAACAGAAACTGCAACAAAGGAAAAAATCCTCATTTAACTATTATTTTGTTTTACAATAGAAGAAGTGTTATAGCGGTGCTTTTGTGTGAATGGTGTGATGTGTGTGAGTGAGTGTGTGATCAGTAGCTGCCTGGACTAGACTACTTTAGGTGATTCCTTTGTAATCATTTTCCTAGCTCGAGCATGCAGCATCACATCATTCACTTCAAATCTTTAAACCAGGCAGGAGCTGAAGCAATCTGCTTGTTGGATGATTGAGACAGAGAATATGCTGGTGAAATTTTCTAAAATGATATATCTGTGTGTGTGTGTGTGTGTGTGTGTGTGTGCGCGCGCGCGCGTGCGTGTGTGTGTGTGTGTGTGTGTGTGTGTGTGTGTGTGTATCATCAGTAGGTAGATATTGCTTGTTCAGATGCAGGTCAGTGTGGGAATATGACAGAATGTACTGGTGTGTGTCCACAGGCTGTCTCTATGCACCACTGTGGGGACAGGCCATGTGACAGCAAGCTACAGCAGGAAGGTCACTTGTTCTGTTTACTACTGCTGCTGCATGGCAGTGAGCCTGGACAGGTGCTGTATGTTCATGCTCTACCTGTCTTGGAATTTCTGAAGCTGTGTACTGTAGTCTGAATTCTTGCTACTGTTCTATATCTACAGGGTGGAAGATTACCACAATGGTTAATGTGCTTATCTTACAGTCACAAGATGCAGGGTTTGATTCCTACATTGGGTAGTTGGCTAGGCTTAAAATGGCCCACAAGGGCAGATAGTCTTGTACTAATATATGAACCTATGAACATGTAGTAGCACATTGGTCTTGCTGTGTACATTGTCATGTAACAATTGCAGTTAATATTCTGTTTAAGTACTGTTGCATTATTAGCACTGAAATAAGTACTGCTTAATTCCTTTCAAACTAAGATGACAATTTCATTCATGAATCTCACTTTGGCATATTTCTTTTCTTTTCATTTTCATTTTCCATGTGTGGTTGTGTGCTGCCTGGCAGCAATTCCAAGAGTTTGTATTTTTCTTTTTCTTTATCCCTAATTAGTTGCAGAGTTTCTGTATCTTTCTCTAGATAGATGGATAGATAGAAAGGAAGAAATAGATACAGTATGTAAGCTGGTTGAAACTTAAGTGAATTTGGTCTCAGGAAAACAAAGGGGAATGTGTGGAAGGGATTAAAATATTAAGTACTTTATAACTTAAACATGAGGAGAGAGACAAATTTCTTGAGAGAAGTTTCAGGCTTATTGCAAGCCAAAGAATAATCTTTCATATGCAAGGCAGTTGTTTTTCAACAGATATATTGGGACTCTGTAGTCAATAAATGCTTACTCAGCTAAACTGAAACACAGAAGGCTGGATTCACGATGGCTTGCACGGAGTCTAAGAGTAGAGTAAGACTCCATGCAGCCATCATGTCCGACGAGCGATCCAGGAACAACCTGTAGGGGCATGTAAGAGAGCTCCTAAAACGGCTCTTACACGGACAGGGCAGGGATATGCAAATTACCTCAATTGCAGGCGAAAGGCATGCAAATGAGGTAGATTTGCGATTCAGGAAACCCGTACCTGTCCGATTAAGAGCAGTGTTATCTGCAGAAATGTACTCAGTTGACAACTGAGTACCGTTCTGCAAATAGCAAAACGGAGCCGTGACAGCTCCAAATAAAGGTTGCATCCAGTGGAGGAAGCATGCCAATGGCCAAATATATGGCCAATGGAAATGTTTCCTGATGCAATATAAAAATAAAAATATTTTTTTTCGCTGATTTCTGACGTTTAAGTGTAGCGCAGCGCCGCGCAAACAGGCTGTGCTCTAAAACCCAGAATACTAAAAATTAAAACCCACAAATGTGGAATGTATAGAAATTGTTAATGTACAATGCAAGGGAATGGCAGGCTGAAGACAACATGGCCACCGAGTAGTGGTTGCTAAGGGGAGAAGCTCAGTCTAAGACATGTAACCAATCATTAGTAGGCAATTCTATGTAAATGAGTGTTAGGATAGTGAATCGCAAGTTTACATAGCAAATGAGGACAGTCAGTGGACTGTAGGAGTAGGATATGGGGAGTAACAGAGTAGAAGATAGGTGACATCACGATGGGGGTATGTATGAAAGAAGTGAAGCTCATTGGAGCAGAGTGGCATGTGTCAGCTGTCATTTATACATCATGGAAAGAGGTGTGTCAACAGGTAGGCTAGGGAAAGGTAAAAAATGGAAGGTGTATGCCGTGGATAACACCGTTTCTTGTTGAGCGGGTATGTGCGCACGTGCGCACCCAAGTAAGACAGTGTGCGCACGTGTAAGCGTGAGTGCGCGCGTTTAAGCTGGAGTAAGCATGTATAAGGCTGTTTAAGGTGTTGTTAGCACATTTGCGCTGGTGTGCACATGTTTTAACCCGAATAAGCAAGTTTTAGTCCGTGTAGGCATGTGTGCGCGTGTTTGCGCTTGTGTGTGCAGTGCTCCCCCCCCCCCCGAGGAAACAGAAAGGAAAAAGGAAGCACAACAAATAGTAGGAAGCTACCAGGGAGTACTAGCAGAGCTAGCAGGTGAAAACAGTCAGAATCAGGCAATTACACAGGCAGTACACTGGCCCAGCCCAGCCTAGCACTTACAACTCTGCAAACAACAGTCCATTATGTTTCTCACAAGAGACACTGCAGTAAGCTAATAGAAGTGAAAACTGAAAAAGCTTTACTGAGACAAAGAAATGTTAGGGGCTACCATTGCTGTTATAAGGTGACATATGCAACATGCTGAGGGTGGTGACAATGGAAATTCTGCAGGACAACCCACAGTGAGGAGACGGAGAAGAGTGTACAGGCCCAGGGTAACCTACCAGGGGCTACATGAGCTGGAGATAGTGGAGCGCTATAGAGTGGACAGAGACCTCCTGCAGCAAATTGTTGAGCTGTGCAGGCCACGCCACACACACAGAACCAACAGAGTGGAACCCATTCCAGTGGAAACCAAGGTATGTGTTGGCCTAAGAATACTAGCAACAGGTACCTTCCAGAGACCAACTGGTGATATGATGGGGATATCACAGGCATCAGCATCCAGGGTACTACACCAGTTTCTGGATGCCATGTCAGCACATGTCGGTGATCATGTATATTTCCCCAATTCCCGCGAGGTATTGGCCAGCAATATGCATTTCTCCAAGCAAATAGTGGAATACCCTGAGGTAGTGGGTGCAATAGACTGCACGCACATATGCATCAAAGCACCAGCCAGCGAGCGGGGTAGGGTCTACTTCAACTGCAAGGGCTTCCCCTCCATCAACTGCCAGGTCGTGTGTGATGCCCAGGGCATAATACTGAATGTGTGTGCAGGCTGCCCTGAAATCTACCATGATTCCCATATCTGGCATCTGATGCAGCTGTACCAGACATTTGCCAATGGGGACATCCCACATGGTCACCTAGTGGGGGATGCTGGCTATGCACTGGAGCCGTGGCTGATGACACCCATCAGAAATGTACACACACCTGAACAGGAATGCCATAATGAGGCACACGCACAAACACGTAATGTAATAGAGCGTGTGTTTGGGCTGCTCAAGTGATGGTTCCAGTGCCTGGACATATCTGGTGGAGCCTTGCAGTACTCACCAACTACATGTTCCCAAATTGTCATGGTATGTGCTATGCTACATAATATGATCCTGCGAAAACAGCTGCAGCAGGATCAGCATAGGCCTGAGCCAAACAGCCCCCCACCATTGCCAAGGCCATCACAGGCAGAGCGTGACTCGGAGGAGGAACAACCTGAGCCTGCCCCAGTAGGCAGAAGGAGGCATGCCCAGTATGCTTTGGCCTTGGCAAAGAGGCAACGCATAGCACATACACTGGCTCAGTAGGAACTCTGGAAATGATACCTCTCTCCAACTTGCACATAAAGTAAAAGGGATGCCTAAGTTGACACTACCTGCTTCCAAACATGTGCAGGAAGTGTAGTATGCGCATCCGACATAGGCAGCCATGCAGCACCACCTAAGGCATGAAAGCCATGTGTTAAGCAATATAAAGCAGTGCTAAACAGCAATCACCACCATGTAGTATATGCAAACAAAATCGCACACACCAACTAGCACAACTGTGGTCAATGTTCAGTAATATTGGGCAATGTCCAACAATGTTGGTGAATATTGAGCAATGTCGGACAAGCCTGGTCTAAGTAGGGCATAGCTGAACAAAAGCCAACATGCGCATATTTGCTTAACAGGCCTTTAAGCAGTCTGGTCTGCTCAGTATGAAAATATAAAGCAGTGATGGGCCTTGAACCCAGGATACTGTGCACTATAGCCAAAGTACTGAACCACTAAACCATGACAGTATTGCAGTGGTCCACCTGTATGACGGAATGTTGATGTCTATGCAAAGTATTCCATGGAAACCCTGCAGGCACAGCATAATCCTTGTTGAGTTATGACACAAAGGTGAGTCCTGCAGTGAGAACAGAACCTGACTTCCAACATACACAGTATAAATGTTAATATTGGTCATGTTCGCACACATCAACAAATGTAGTGGACCTCAGATAGCAACATACTGAAGGGTCACACTGGGCATGCTCACACACTTGAATAAATGAGACAAATGTCAGGCAACAAAACATGGAATGGCAGAACTGGGCATGCTCACACACTTAGGCCATGTCTGAGTACAGCAGTGGGCCACGCATATCTGGCAGCTGCATGTGTTAACCCAGAAACCTGTCACTATACAGCAATCCGCCATGTGCACACAGTTATATGACAACAGACACATCTATAATATAGTGGAACCCTGTCATAATCAAATATGTCCTGCAGATACTGAAGTTGTTCATGGAAACTGGTAAAGCAAAGATGATAAAGACCTGCAAACAGTATCAGCAATAAACATTGTATATCTTGAACATAGGCATAGGTTCAGAGGTCGATACTAGGCTATCTGCCCTAGGGCATGTACAAGCCTAGCCCGAGTGTGTTTGGCATTCGCAACCCTGTCAGATTACTACACTGTGTGTGTGAATTGTAGGTCACACAAAATAGCCCATGTACGTTTAGGCTAGTGTGCCTCTGTCTAGCAGGGACACAGAAGATATCCCAGGGGTAAATATACAATCACCCATACAGTCGTCAAGATGTCTCCAGTAGGTGGTCAGTGGGTGGCTCTGCCTATGTGAAACTGGGATTACATTCTGTAGTTAGTGGAGCCTCTGGGTTAAGAATCTGTCCCTCCACAATGTCCTATTAACATCTGTGCTGAGGTATACGTCCCTGGAGTGTGTAGCTCCAAGGGAGTTGGATAACCTGAGGTGGAGCATGTCTAGTAATTCTGGGTTGGGTATATCTTTTAACAACAGGCACACATCATATCTGAGTAGGTGGTAAGTGACTGAGTAGAGCTAGAGTTACTGCATCTGAACTATGCAGGGCATCTGTGTGAGTCCCTAGATCTGCTTGGTGAGGACCTTCCATGGCCAGTACAGTTGCTGCAGGTGTTGGGTAAGGTACACCCCAAATGTGGCATTGTAACCAAGCATGGATGTGATGAGTATAGGGGCACAATGACCTCACTCGATCTAGATGTGAAACCATATGGGAAAAGGTGGACCACATAGAAGGTGTGTCCAACCACTTTGGCAATGTGAATGTTAAAGGCGACAGTACGAACAAGTCATGTCCCCAAACCCCTAACAGCTCCTACCGTATGTAATGGAGTACTACCTATGTGGTAATGTGTGGGCATGTTGTTACTCCCAAAGGGGATGACTATGCAACTAATGGCATTTAGCTGTAGGCCATGCCTCAGGCACCAGTCATCCATCAATGTGAGACCCTGATTGAGTATGCATGTGGCAGCTGTAGAGTTGATCACGGCACCCAGTTTTCAGTCAAGTGCAAACATGTTCAGCCATATTCCCCCTGTGGTAGCCTGTACGTAAGACAAATATATACTGAACAAGAGAGGTCCCAGCACCAAGCCGTGTGGGATGCCATGTGTAACTGGTGTATAGTCAGACATGGCACCTGCAATTCTGACCATGTGGGTGCTATCCCTGATCTAGGTATCAATCCATTGTGGGAGATGTGTGTCCATATTGATGTTGATGAGCCTATGCATAATGACCCAGTGGGTTATTGTGTTGAAGGGTTTTGCAAGGTTCAGGTAGGCTGTGTGGACAGCCGTCCCTATGTTGCTGGACCTGTTGGCCATTTAAAGAATACAAACAGGTTCAAGAGGCAAGATCTGCCCACAGCAATACTGAAATGTGTAGGACACAGTGTCTGTAGGTTCCCGATGTCTATGTGTATGAGTCCTATGACAATATGCTCCATAGCTTTGCAGAACAGGCTACATAGGCTTATAGGGCAATATTGTCTGTGGTCCATTGTGGCACCAACTCTGTGGAGCGGGACCACTGTCGCAGTACGCCATTCCTTGGGTACTTATCCTGTGGTAACTCCGATATTGAACAGTGATTTAATGTGAGGGGTTTGCGTTTGTCATGATGCTCATGTAGGATGCAGGCTGGGACACCATCTGGTCACATTGATACTGTGATGTACACTGTGGGGAGGGCAGCACTCACCTGTTACTGTGTGATGTCAGGGAGGTTATACTCTATTGGGATGGATAGTTGCTCCTTAGGGGGGATGGGTGGGAGACATCTGCACTGAACCTGTTTGCCAGGATTTAGGCAATGCCAGTGGGTTCAGGGTAGGTTTAGTCAGTATGCAGTAACTCAAAGCATATCAGTGAGTGTCCACCCAGGTTCCTGACATAACTGAAGAAGGCCGTGTGATAGTCCTACGTGTCTGTTGCAATTGTCTGGTAGAAGCGGCCCTTAGAAAAGTCCATGAGTGATTGTAGCTGTCTGCTAGTACAGATCACAGATGCCTTCCCAGTCTGGGATTGTGCTCTATCATGTAGTAGCTTCCTCCTGACATTGTACAGCTTATTAATGGCTGGGGTCTACCAGACAGGTTGTAGTAGTGGGTCCTGTTGTTATTTGGGATAGCACAATCCATGCAGTCCACTAGGTGTCCATAGAATGTGTATGTAAAGGATGCAGCAGTGTGAGCCGTATATGCCACTGTCTCAGGATCTCTGAAGGATACCACCTTGCTTCGGTGAAGTGAGATGTTGGCTCATGAGAAGTTCACCAAGATTACCCAGGATGGGTGTGTGGAGGGTATATGTATGTCCTGTGAGATACATTTATGTTCTGTCCTTACCAATGAGGGCTATATTGCTGGTGTGGAACATAGAGTCTCCATGTTGGTGATGATCAGGTCCAATATGCATTCCCTCTTGTGGCTGTGCTGACTGGTTGTGCCATAGCATATGAGTCCACAAATTGTAGCGACTGTGGGTGAGGGTGTCGGGGCTTGAGTAGTATCCCCAGTCAATATTTGTGTATATGAAGTCACACAATATAATGATGTTTGTGGAGACCTTCATATTCTCCATAGTTCCCACGAAAGCCGAGTGTGGTTCCTGAGTTTGGGAGTGTGTTCTGTAGCAGGCAACAAACTGAAAGGCAGTATTGCACAATGGTAGTTGTATATGTATGGTCTGTGATGCTTTGTGCAGTGCTACTAACCTGGAGGTGTGTGTATCTATGATGTATATGGATACTCCCCCTAGTTGTGTTGTCTGTTCCAAGTCTTGTTGTCAGACAGCATGGTATGAAACATAACCTGGTAGTGCTGGTGCGCATAAGTGAGCCTGAACCAGGTGTCTGTCAGTGCACAGATATTGCTATCCTCCATACTGAGGAGAGTCCTGAGTGGCCACAATATGAGGTTAACACAACTGTTGTTGAGCAGCATTACCCTTAGTTTCATTTAACCTGTAATGTCTATGGAGGTGGGTTTGTCTTCTGAGCCCTGCTTAGAAAAGGCACTATGGTGGTAGCAAGAGCCTTAGCCAGCATTCCAAAGTCCAAGGGTGACAGGTGCAAGCTGTAGTGAAGCTACGTGGCATGTTGAGCATGTCACCATACGCTGATAGACACTGTATCCCCTATGAATGAAACACATTTGTTAGGCAATTGTTAAATGTGATATGTGTGTCCGTATACTGTGACATCATAATTGATGGGTGTAAGATGCTAGACAAGGTCAAGGTCATACTGGCCTGGGCTACATGATCAGAGTGTTCCTCCATGTATCATGTCATGTGGTCCAGGGAGTAACGTCTGAGGTTATACACACCAGCATGGACAATGATGGTGCAAGTCTTGTACTTGCTTTGGAGTGACCTGACTGCTTGTGTTATGCGGCAGATCCTGGCACCCAACAGACAGCCCAAAGTGACTATTCCCTTGTTAGGGCTGGTGAGTGGTACGTCAGTGTGTCTGACAATGTGTTGCCTATTACATGTTTATTAGGTGTGTTGTTTAGCCCGAAGGGCAGTGACTGTGTGGCACACTGACATTGTGAACATTGTGATATGTGGGTATTGTAGTGGGGTAGCAGGTGTGTGTGTGTGTGTCTGCTTTGGAGGTCTCTGCTGCTTAGGTAGAGTACATTTACAGCATCCGAGTATGTCTATGTGTGCTAATGTGGTTTGAGTGCTGTTGCTAGAGGATATGTGAGACTGATATGTGGTGTGTGTGGTTACCTTCACCACCTGATAGACTGTGCCAGTCATGGGTCGAGAGAGTTCAGCTCCCTGTATGTCTATATAGGTGCATCTCACACATATATCTGAGTTTGTTGGGAGGAGGAGAGGGTTGTCTGTGTACATGAGGCAGCTGTGACATTGTGTCAGTATCACAATATCCACCAGCTGGACTGAAGAGTGCACACAAAACCGACCCCTGAACATGCCAGGATATTATCATGACATACTCTGTAGCCTGATCACAAAGGATCAGTAGGGTGTTAAGCATGTAAAAGAGTATAACAGGGATTAGTGCTCATGTTCGCTGGTGTTTTGTAAAGAGTAGCTGAGAAGGAGTCCAGACTGAATCATGACACCTCCTTCAGCTATGTCATAAGTATCAATGTACACCCATATATGTCCTGAGTCAGGGCCAACTGTACCTGAGTGACAATGCCGATATCATGACAGACAGGCACATATGTACATACCCATCCCCCACTGACAATAGTCCACATCAACATACCAGGAGATATCACATGTAGAATGGATGAGCAGCTACCCCCACTGCCAAAAGCATGGCAGCAGGTGGAATACATTGATTCCCAATATGTGTCATGCACAAACTACAGAATAAACAGATCATGCACCTGAACAGTCAGCTGAGCCTCACCCCCTACACAGGATGTGGAACCATTGAATGTGTCACAGCTACATATGGCACTCCCCACAAGTGTTGGTGCACAACACACCATATGAAGTCAAGTCCAGTACGCCTATGAGGTCTGATCTGCAAGGTCATGGAGTCCATCATGGTTGCAGTCATAAACAGAGCTATTGGAAGCTGACATACACACAACCCTACCAACTGTGGTATGTTCATGTGTGGATCATGGTTCCCAAACATGCTAGACTGTTTGCAAGGCAGCCACCCAGGACATACATCAATGAACACATCTACACATGTGTCACATAGACTTTGAATAGCCCTTTATCAACATTCCAGACACATGTAGTATCCACAAAACCAACAAGCTGTGCATAAATATGTGTTGACATATAACAGAATGTCAGTGTGTCCACAGATAGATCACACAAGGTAAGGATTCTGAGGTTTTGTTCAAGCTGTTGACACCTGCTGACCCACATGGACCATTCCTGGAATGGAATAAAACAAAGTGAACACACATCACCATGTCCAGTCTGATGATGTCACCATCCTATAAATACAGCAGGAGAAGGGAAACCAGCCAGTAAAGCAAATAGCACGCCGTGTTAATGCGTCTCTCTCCAGTATCATCACATAGTTAGGTAGGGGTTTGAATCCTGCAAACAGTGTGTGTGTGTGTGTGTGTGTGTGTGTGTGTGTGTGTGTGTGTGTGTGTGTGTGTGTGTGTGTGTGTGTGTGTGTGTGTGTGTGTGTGGGGTGTATGTGTGCAGTTGTCTTTGAAAGGAGTGTCCTTTTGGGAGACTGTGAAAACACACTAAAAGAGGTATATTCCTCTTTGGAAAGTCTGATGATGTCACCATCCTACAAGTACAGCAGGAGAAGGGAAACCAGCCAGTAAAGCAAATAGCGCGCCATGTTAATGCGTCTCTCACTAGTATCATAACATAGTTAGGTAGGAGTTTGAATCCTGCAAACAGTGTGTGTGTGTGTGTGGGGGGGGAGGTGTATGTGTGCAATTGTCTTTGAAAGGAGTGTCCTTTTTGGAGACTGTGAAAACGCACTAAAAGAGGTACATTCCACTTTGGAAAGTTTGATGATGTCACCATCCTACAAATACAGCAGGAGAAGGGAAACCAGCCAGTAAAGCAAATAGTGCGCTGTGTTAATGCGTCTCTCTCTAGTATCATAACATAGGTAGGGGGATTGAATCCTGCAAACAGTGTGTGTGTGTGTGTGTGTGTGTGTGGGGGGTGTATGTGTGCAATTGTCTTTGAAAGGAGTGTCCTTTTTGGAGACTGTGAAAACACACTAAAAGAGGTACATTCCTCTTTGGAAAGTGTGATGATGTCACCATCCTAGAAATACAGCAGGAGAAGGGAAACCAGCCAGTAAAGCAAATAGAGCGCTGTGTTAATGCGTCTCTCTCTAGTATCATAACATAGTTAGGTAGGGGTTTGAATCCTGCAAATGCTGACTGTGTGTTACACTGTTGGTCAATGCAGTGTGGGTTTTGCTTTTACCATGGTATGACATAGTATGATGACAACAGTAAGTGCATTGCACACATCAGGTATCTGTGTGGCAAATATATATGTGTACATGTCCCCTCAATCAGTACATAGATGTGAAGCCTGCATACTACATGAATACATTTGTTTTCTTTGACAGGTTGTGCCGCTGCTTCTCAGATCGTAGGTCACATATGTATGTATGTGACACGGCCGTCCACTGTCATGTTCTGTGGCCAAGGTCATCTGTGGCACACACACCCATGACAGTTACTTAAGAGTAGTGTGAGTGAGGGTATATGCCTGGGGTATATGTCAGACATGGTCATACACAACAAAGTCTGCCAAGAATGGACAGTCTTTATAGGTGTACGACTGCCTTGTGGATATGCATTCAGGCCTCTAATGTCTTATGTGATACACCTTGGGACTCCACAATACCTATGGATATGTGGATATCAAGGGACACATGACATAACATGGGTCTGTATGTACACAGTGGTACCCAACATACATGTTGAGGGCTACCACCTGTGTGGTACTGATGGGATAGTATGTATAGTACATGAGGATGACTATACCATAGTCGGCTTACTGCTATACAGCATGTATCAGACAACAGGTATCTGTCTGTATGATTCCCTTGTGTAGGATATATGTCCCATCCAGGGAATGCATTGTAGGCCAATCCATGCATTCCCAGATTTGGATGGACACATCCCTAGTGTGTCTGCATGTACCTAAGGGGGCTATATGACACACAGGTGTGGTCACAGTAATGGGTGGTGGTCATTACCACTGGTTAGTGTTATAGTGTAGCACCTGAAGGATCCAATTGATACTGGGTTCCCTACTACTGTGTGTCATTTGTCAGGACATCATCCAATGATTGCTTTTAGTCATGCTGTTGAGGTTGTGTATACTACCAGACCGCAAATCATTGACAGATATTAACGGTATCACCCACAGCATAGTGTCAACCCATGTCATACACACGTCTACCCATGTTAGTACATAACTGTAGTAGAATGCATACTGGCCATTGAAAGATGCTATGAGATGTTAACAATGTGTACAGCAGGGTATGCCACACGTCCCATGTATCCACTATGCATGTACATCCAGACAGTGCGCACCCACCATGTTCACAGATGTACGCTTGCTAATCTGTACTGCACACATCACACACGTACTGTCCACTCACTAACACATGCTGGCAACACATCACACATCAGCCAAGTGGCACATGGGTGGATAATACATACTCAGACCTAACAGTGGTGTAAACAATGCTACATTGACAATCAGAGCTTTGATGCATAATGTCTGCTCAGATATACCTACAAGGATGTAGTTACACTTCCTTGTTGACAACTTGCTATTATTGCTACACTGCTATAGTATCACCCTGTGCATCAGCACCATGTTAGCCTGTCCCTCCATCAATAATGCAGATGATAGGAGGTGGCACAGGTATCATCATATGCACAGGGCGTTTTGTTGTTTGCCAGAGCCTGACATTGACCCATCCATTCAACATGTCTGTGTGTGTGTGTGTGTGTGTGTGTGTGTGTGTGTGTGTGTGTGTGTGTGTGTGTGTGTGTGTGTGTGTGTGAGACAACAGTGCAGCATGGGCCAATGTTGATGTAATGTGTGTGTGTATGTGTGAGCCCTAGTTGTTTGCTTAATGTGTGTGTGTGTCTGCATGCACACAGCTCCACCATGTGGTTGCCATATATGGTGGTTTGTGGGACAGCCACAGACTGTACCTTCTAGGCTGTACAGATCACTGTCTCCGGCCATGGATACAGTACCTGTGCCTGGCAGGGGTGCTACGGACAGTATCGGGTACCAACCCTGACTGGGTACTGTCATCAGAGGCAGAGGCATGATGACTGGACCCATGTCCCTGCTGGGACTGGCCAGAGCAACGTGCACGTGGTCTACTGGGATGGTCAATGGAAAGGCCAGCACCAGCATTGCTGGGGCTGGTACTGCCATTACGGGAGCGGCTGTGAACTGTGGGCCGCCCGCGACCACTGCCAGCTGTTGCTGGCATGCATCTGTGTCGATGTTGCAACCATCCCGCATGGTCCTGGCTCAAGGAAGACATGTTGTGGAGGGCATTTATGGTCTCCCCCCAACGTCTATCAATGACCTCGGTGTAAGTCCAGATGGCACCGGCAAGGTCACGGATGCTGTCATTGATAGCGGTGTAATGTGCCCTCTGTGCCCTAAGTCCCTGCCTGGTGTACCGTTCCATACATGCATGAGCCTGCATTACAGCCTGGAACATAGTGGTCGTCATAAGACCTGTGAGGGCATGCCTGCCAGGGGCAATACGACCAGTGGTGCTCCCCCGAGAACCCCTGGACCTCTGCCTATTTGGTACTGTTCCAGGTCTACGGCTATGGCTGCTGTGAGGGGATGCAAGTGCCATGGGTACCACACTCTCCTGGTCAATGCCAACTGTATGCTGTCCCTCGCCTATGGCCATTGGTGGTGAGGGATGTAATGGCAGTATGAATGTGCGCATAGATGGGGTTGAACGCTGTGTACTGTCGATAGGTGGACCAACGACAGACCCTGTCAAATCTCCCTGTGCCACAATACATGTGTCATCATCACCACTATCCGTGGCAGTGGCTTCAGGTCACCTGCTGGTTTTGCCAACCCCTAACTCAGCACCTGTGAGATGAAGACAGGAAACACACTTTACGGTCTGCACATGCACACATGAACACATGCACACATGCACACATGAACACATGAACACATGCACACAGGAACACATGCACATTTCTCGCTACAGCAGATACACACACACAACAGCAATCCAAAACATACTCAATAGTGGTTGAAGGTGGGTGACAGTATCACAAGGCAAACAGTAGCGTCACACGTGTCAGCATGCAGAATAAGTGTTGATCAAGTCCATGCAGTGTGAGTGTAGACAGTCATAGTTAATGACAGTGTACATGGCTGTGGTGCATGTGTGTACATGTTCAGTGATTGCCTACACCCTGGAACACAATATGTACAAGGACACAACATTTCTGTGCAAGTATTATCAGCTCTGCAATGTCCTGTGCGCCATCACTCACAGGTATACATACCATGGCTGCATATGCTATCTGTGTGTCACATGGATTTCCATGTCTGATTGCAGTGTCTGTGTTTGTAGCAGATAATTGTGGACACAGGTGTAGCACATGCATGCTATGTACACACACGGGATGAGTGGTGCATGTGTACGTGATGGAATACCAATCCTGGACATAGCCATTGTAACTGTATGGGGTGTAGTACCATTAGCCATCATCATCATGCATCATGTGGTCACTCAAGGCCACTAAAGTGTGCTAGACCACCGCCTAGCATGCTGTCCCTGAACCGCAGTGCCGTAACTAAGTTCACAATTACACAGCCATGTTGCACAAGGGTGTGTGAGGTGCCCAGTAGGGAGCATTGCCTAACATGACTGTGTTATGTGTTGAAGAGTGTTGCACAGCCCCATGCTAGGCCCCTACCCCTCATTTTGTGCAACTTAAG